>NC_056749.1:595034926-595117426 GCF_019279795.1 Protopterus annectens
ATTTTTTTACCCAATGCACCAAGGTTGCAAATAATAACAGATTTTATTCTAGATGGAAACTCTAGTCTTAACAAGCAACAGCACAGTAGCAAACAAATTATTGCAGTAGTACAAACTTTAGTAATAAGAGGTATACATACAGTGAAATCACACCTCCCAGAACTCAATAAGAGAGATGTATTGTCATTCAAATATGAGCAAAAATGCAATGTCATTAAGCAGTAAAGATTCTATAACACAACAATACTAACAGCAGCTATAATCTTGATCTGTTCTAATCAGACCAAACTGTGAAAACACTCTGTTATACCCTGTTCACTGGCCAGTGCATACTTACAGTCTTTATGCCGGCATGATGGGGCCCAAATTTGGAGCTCATATGAAACCTGGGTATTTGTAATCCACAAAGCATTTAAGGGGTAATCCACACTGAGGCGTGAGTAACATGAGATCCCCAAAATGACAGCCAGTACTATTTTGAGATAAAGCTAAACAGTTTCAGTTCAGAAAATGAAAAAGGGAAAAACCCGAGGCCCATAGTACAATCCTATGAAAGTATAAAATGGCAGCTGAAGCCTGTCACCACTCTGTCAATAATATTCTGGATGTTAGGCACTGCAGTTCCACCGATGAGGTGTGTAGAGATCACCCAACAGCCGTCTGGTATTCGAAAATGGCTTCTTTATAATAGGCCCAACAGTATTCCTGTCCTTGCTGATCAGATGCAGGCATGAGGCTACTGGTTCTAGACTTCTCTCCTGATTCCACAGATCACTATTGAACAGGTTTTCAGAGGAGGGAAAACACGATCTGCAACTTCACTTCCCTGTCCCAGACACCAGAAAAATCCATTTTTAATGCAAGGCTCCTTATTCCTTCACCCTATGTTTCAGTGTCCTCCCTTTCACTTTGGGTTCTCTCTTTTATATCAAATGAAAAGGATCTCCACCTTGTGGTACTGGAAAACTACAGTCTGTTAACCATACAGTGAAATACAGTGGGAGCTACACACACACACACACACACACATATATATATATATATATATATATATATATATATTTACATACACACACACAAGCATGCAAACCAGACAGAGGTAACTCTCCATGTGAGTAGCTGTCTCTAGGTGTATCTCATGGCCAGTACCTCTTCTAGGGAAGTCGTTTCTTTGGCTGTGGTAACACATGGTTCTGAAGAGACGTTTACAGGGAAGTGTGTATGTGAAGGAGAGAGGCAGTCTGGAAGGTGCCACTGAGACTTTATAAAGGGATCTACAGCTATTGTCCTGCGAAATAAACTAATGGAATTACCCACCGTTTGCATGGTGATAAAGTGTTCTGAAAAGAAAAAAACTGACATTTATAATCACTGTTTATTGTACTGACCAGCTCTGCAAAACTCTGTGCAGTCAGTAAGAGAGAATTCTGAAAATTGTGTTGTCTGAAAATAGGCCATCTTGGAAAGAATCTGAGCACTGTTTTAGCTAAATTTTATGCACCTGCATTTACAAGTGTATTTGTTAGGAAAAACATTTATTGAAGCAGACTTTCCATGTGTGTGTGTATAGCAAAGCTGTGGTTTTATTACTTCCATTCCATGGAGTGCATTCTGCCTCCATTGGTAGAAAATCAGGTTGATGTAAAGGATACTACAGCATTTCTCAAAAAGAGGAGTGGAAGTTTGCTTGTGCCATGGACAAATTTTTGTAGTCAGTATGAATACTGCTTCAGGTCTTTCCTGGAAAAAAAGAGGCCAATGGCCAAATGGGACTAACTACAAAATATAAATAAATAAAAATAAAAGCTGACAGTCACAAAAAGATTCTACATAATATAGAATTTTTGTAACAGTTGGCAGAAATCACATTTTAGAGAATCAGAAAAAGTCAAAGAAGTTAGAAGAAAAAAGCAAATGTTTTCTGTACAATAAAGAAGAAAGGTACAAGGGAAATGCTAAATGAAATGGATGCAAATAATTAACAATGCTAATAATCAGAAGAGCTAACCTTGATAGAAGTTGAAAGAAGAAACATGACACCTGCAGCTACATGAAAGCACCCTGACTGGCACATGCCTTCATATCTGGGTTTGTACTCTGCGAGAGAGAGAGAGGAGGAATGGTCAAACAAGAGGAAGAGTACTTCTTCACATAAGGAAAAAAATCAACAGTGTAGTAGTGGCAGAAGGATTTGACCAAGGCACTATGGTATACAGTGAAACAAAAAAGTTTTAATACTTGCAAGAACTCTTTACATACCTCCCTGAAAGTAACACAGAAATGACGAGGGAAATAAGTGACAGATACAGCAACAGACGCTTTGAAGAACCATCCTGGGAGATCAAAATGTTAGAAATGAAACTCAAATATTGAGAGAAGGCAAGAGCTCAGACTGTGGAAATTGAATTACCTGGAAAAAGTGGCCACTAAACAGTGAGGTTCACAGCTTGCATGTTAGAGTCAAGACACATCAAAATTAAGAAAGATGATTACAGACAAGTTGTCTTGTAACATATGAGAGAGTGACTTAGAATAGCATAGCTGAGTACAGGCAAGCTGACTAGAACATGGGAGAGTGGCTCAGAAAAGCATTAAGTGACATTCTGTAAATAATATTCAGGGGAGAATGCCAAAGAAGCTGCAAATGTTGTACTCTCTAACAAAGATAAAACTCCTATCAGATATCCATCCCAATCCTGGGCCCATCTGTACCTCCCATGTAACCTACCCATTACTCCCAAGCTCCTGTTCCTCCACATCCACCCATAATCTCACAGACATCAGTGCCTATACATCTTTACCTATTACCAATAACTCTGACCTTCCCATTACATGCTTTAATCTCAGAAGCCTTGCAAACCAATTACCTGAATTCCATGCCACGCTTGCCTCCTACTCCCCAGACACTGCAGTCATAACTGAAACCTGGTTAAAGCCCCACATCAAAGACTCTGAAATTACTACAAATGGTTACAATATTATAAAACAGGACAGGATAAACAAACGTGGTGGTGGGGATGTAGCAATTATATTTTTAAAAAATCATTTAATTTAGAAAAACTAAACTGTTCTCCACCAGACATCTCTCATGCTGAACTCCTTATAACTCGCCTCCAAATTAATCCTCACAAATCCGTTAACATCATAGTCATCTACCTACCAACAGGCAACAACCTGCACAACATACCTCCTATCCTGGTCATCTTTTTCTATATCCCAAGAAACCATTATTCTAGGTGATTTCAACAGAGACTGGTTCTCCTGCTCCTCTGACTCCCCTACCTCATTTATAAACTTATACAACTTCACCCAAATTATTAACTACCACACCCACGTCGACAAGCATGCCAATAAAAAAATCACTTCTAGACTGGATTCTAACCAACAAACCAAACCACGGGTACCAGGCAGACTGCCTACCAGCCATGCTAAGTGACCATGCCCCTACATTTCTAGTTAAGAAGGAAACACATACCCAAACCACCATCTTGTACAAATACACCCGTAGCAAAAAATATTTCTCCTGACACCTTTAATTTACTACTACAAATCTGCGATTGGTCCCCATTAAAAAACTTGCAACTAGACCTGGCTGTAGAATACTTCAACAACAAATTCCTTGAAATATTAAATAATCTTGCCCCCCTCAGAAAAATTTGCCAAAAAAACAAACAGCTACCATGGCTTACTAATGAAACAAAGAGACAAGGCCTGGTCACTATATCATATGACCAAAAATAAAACTCTTACCCTTTACAAACAACTTAGAAACCATGCTAAGAAAAACACCATCAAGGATAAAAGAATCTATTTCCTCACCTACCAACAATCCAAAAAAATTCTGGCAGAATATCAGCCACGTCCTTAACCTCGGTAAAACCCTATCCCTGCCCCCCCTCACTACTAACTCCTCTGTGCCCTTTGCCTCACAATTCAATTCCCACTTCATCAACTCTATCACTTCTCTCCTAGACAAAACAATCCCACCACTCACTGTCCCCTCCCCTACCTCTAATGATGCAAACTCCTTCTACTTTATTCCCATTCCAACTTCCTACATAAATAACTCCTATGTAAATTAAAACCCTGCTTAACTGCCAACCAACTTCCATATGAATACCTGAAACTAGATGTGCCACCCATCACCTACCCCATATCATTACTAATAATCCACTCCATCTCTGAACAGTACATTCCCAAATTATGGAAAATCTCTCACATTATACCACTTCATAAGGGCAACCTATCTAGAGAGATAACTAACGACCACTACATTGCCATTCTATCCCCCCCTTGCCAAAATTCTAGAGAAATGTATCCATCAGCAACTCATGAATCACCTCACTACCATCAACTTACTCTCCAGCATCCAACATGGCTTCAGGCCTAAACACAGTACTAGCTCACCCCTCATAACCTTTACAGAGACCATTTGCCACCTCATAAATGAAGGACAACTAGTCTCAGCCATTTTCTTAGATATGTCAAAGGCTTTTGACACAGTGACCCATCAGCTGCTCCTTAACAAACTTGCCACTTACAATCTCAGTACCACACAACTAACATGGTTTCACACTTATCTATCTGACCATCAACCGGCCATTAAATGGGCAAAAAGCCTCTCCCCACTATTACCAGTCACCACAGGGGTACCACAAGGCTCCATACTTGGGTCCCTCCTCTTCATAATATTTACCAACAACCTATATACTGCCACTCAACAAGCAACCGACATCCAATATGCAGATGACTCCTTCCTTTCCTGCTCCGCCCACTCCCCACAAAAACTCCAACACAAAATGCAATCATCATTCCAAGACATTGAAAAGTACCTCACCAGCCACCAACTCACCCTAAATCCAAATAAGACCAAGCTCATAATTTTCTCTAATAAATCTTCCAAACCCAGTACCCAATCCCTCTCCATACTATCTAACAACGGTTCAAAATCAAACCCACCAACTCATCCTAAATCCAAATAAGACCAAGCTCATAATTTTCTCTAATAAATCTTCCAAACCCAGTACCCAATCCCTCTCCATACTATCTAACAACGGTTCAAAATCAAACCCACCAATCAGACCAAGTTGCTAGGGGTAATCATAGATGACTCACTAAAATCTGATAAACATATCTATTTGACCATCAAAAAAAATCCACTCTAAACTAGGTGCTCTATACAAGGTTAAACCTTACCTTACACAACAAGCTAGACTGGCCACTACAAGATCCCACTTGTTATCCACCCTCCTATACTGCTCTGAGGTCTTTATTAACCTATCAAAAACCAAACTAAACTAGACTCCTGCTATAACAGAATAGCTAAGTTTGTCACCAACCAACCCCACAGAACACACCACTGCACTGCTCTCTGACAGCTCAACTGGCTAGAACTTCCCAACCTATTATTACTAAAACAACTTTCACTTGCCCATAAAATCATATTCAACCCTGACTGCCCAGGTCTGTCAAACCTAGTCCAGCCAAACACAAACGATAGACTCCTCGGGTCATCCAACAAACTAATGCTAAAAGTAACCCAGTCTCACAACTATCACGGAGATTCTCTCTACTCCCATAAAATAGCCAAAGATTGGAACACCCTTCCTCAACAGATAACTAAACACCCCAACCTGTCCACATTTAAAACTACCTTGAAAGACTATTTAAATTATAATTGGCTATGCCCGTGTATTGCTCCCAATTAACATTTTTCCTATTTTTTCCCACTCATCTCACACATGTTAGCCCAAATAGTGCTCATCACACATAGGGCTATCCCACCATCTGGCTTATTTTTATTAATCTTTGTTCCTTCAGATGACTTAACTTGTAAAACTACATGACTATTTTTGGTCTTTCAGAAGTGATTCACCTTGTAAAGCTACATGACTTATGTACCTCATGTATACTGTAAAAAAATATAGTATTCCTGTATGCCTGAAACATGCATGTTTATATTGTATTCTGTTATATTTTACTAAAATATTTTTGTTAAGCTCATTTACATATTGTTAGCAATGTACTACATAAACTAAGTTTACTGTTTGTACCTTAATAATGTTCTTTTTGTTGTAGAGCTTTTCTCCCTGAGTCTCCGCTGAAAACGGGTATTTTTTTTTAACCCAGTCGGACACTATCCAGTTAACAAATGTAAATAAATAAATAAATAAATATTTGCACAAAGCACATTCATATTACAAACTGTTGCAAATGGTAATATAAAGAAAAGTATTTAGAAAACATAAACATAGGTAGGCGCAGATAAAAGAAAATAAGGAAAATCAATCAGGCTAACAAATGCATGGGCTGGGGACACCATAGGCAGTTGACAAAATACCATAGGGTTCTGGTCTGACCTATGCCACTACTGGCTGAGGTTGATGAATGGAGAGTCAATTGAAAGCATGACATTCAGAGGTCAAGGGCTTGAGAATATATCAATGTAGTACTGAAATCTGGAGATGTGAAGCTCAGCAGCCTGCATGCCATGCAAGCAATTCTAGATGGACTTCACACCAACCCTGTCATGTGTGGCTGTGTTTGTATAAGTTCAGACCTCTACATTATTGTAGTACAGTAAAAGAACACTACAGGCAGAAACAAAAAAATATTTTTTTTTTTATCCAGGCTATGAAGTCCTATATACTCCAAGCCTTCCAGCAGCACAATAACTAGTTATTATTTTTTTTTCTAATCCCAAATGGCCTCTTGGGAACAGACATGCTGACATGATTTTGTGTTCTTACAAATCTACGTCTTGCCTATAATGCACACTGAGGACACAGCTAATAAGATTTTCTTCTTCTCTCTCATGTCAGATCAAATTCACATTTGCTTAGAATACAAGTAGTGAGAAATGTGTCAAAATTGGTTTGGAGGGACAGGTTTATCTTGCAGAGGATACCACTGCTGTGGAACAGATTCCCCATTTGCAAATAAAAAAGTTCATCACTGTCCATTTTAAAGTGTAACTTAGATCTATGGATGGCAAACAGAAAAGTATCCCCAGAACTGCTCCCTGTAGTACTAATGACCACATACACTTCTTAAATTCTTTATCCCATACATGAGTCCCCTCAAATTATTTTTGGCATGATCACAGTTATTCTCATTAGGAGTAATATATACTTATTGACCATAGGATGGGCAAGGCCAATCTATAAAAATAGGATTGGTTATTTTCAGCACAAAAGAGAGGCTTGCTAGGCTTGAAATGGCATGCAAGGCAGCTAGCCTAGTACTTACCTATGAATCTATAACTGAGATACCTCAGTAAAAATGGCAGTGACTTTGTCATAATGTCTGTTACATATTTGTTTCTTACACCATCTATGAAAAAGTTCTTACAAAAGGATAAATAAATAACTGAGGAAATATAACTTTTTTTAAAAGTGATATTCTGTGAGTTTCGGGTCCTATCTTCCTTCTCTGAGTCAGCCAGAATGTTATATTTCTTAGTTTGAAAAACACAGCTAATTAATGAAGTTCCTTTTGGTGACTAACAGGTTTATTATTATTTGTTCTTCAAACTACAAAAAGGCTTAAGTGTCACAGCCCCAGGGAAAGTAAATAATGCAGCTTTATATGATAGCACAAAGCAAAAGAACTGTGAGTGAGTCTGAATAGTTTTATGACCTCAATGGGTATGAAGTAAAAGAGTTAAGTACCTTGCCTCTTCAATACGTACAAAAACAAGAGTTAAGTACCTTGCCATGTGTTATCCCTGACAAAAGAGTTTCAGATGTGCTGGCAAAGTGATTCAAAAGCAAGGGAGACAAATTTATAAAGGAATTATCATTTAATGCCATTCACTCTCAGCATGGTATGCATCAAGAAAGCTTACTAGGATAGAAGTGCTATAGTTGGGGAAAAACTGCCAAGTTGTGCTTTTTGAATATGTAAATGCATGTGGATCATTCTCTAGGGGGGGGGCACACTCTGGGAAAAGATAATGCTGCATTTAGGGTGTAGCTGTCCTTTAAATGTCCTTGATGGAAAGTAGGCAAAAACATATAAGTATGCACTTTGAGTACTGGCTTTGGTCCTGTCACTGTGACTCAGATCAATTATAAGCTCATATTTATAATTTTAGGGTAGTGAATAAGAAAGGGTTTGGATGGACTGGGTGTCAGTCAGTATGGCCATGTAATGTGAGAAGCCTGGAGATAGAAGAGTAGAATATGGATATTAAGTGACACTTCAGGAGGACTGGAAGGAAAGTATATTGCTGACAGTAGAAAATGGAGACCTTTCTATTACAGATTCTTGGTAAGCCTCTACATTAAGAACTGTATACATTTCTGCAAATCCTTCTTCTGTTGAGATAGTGACAGAGTGAAAACAGTACAGAGAAGAAATCATAAAAATAGTGCAGGTTCTGCAGCAGGAAACACATGAATCAAGGCTCAAGAAATGTAATATGTTCATCATGGAAGAAATCAGGAAAAATTGACCTCTACAAATATGGAGCACCCTGAATACAAAAGCACAGGAGATGAGTAGATGTTAGATGAGGAGAATACAAACTCAAGCGGGTACAAGATAAAGACTAAGGAACTATGGCTCATTGGTATTTTAGGCAGTGCTGTTTTAAAACAGATAGATATAGATGCATGCAGAGTCTGCCAGCATTCATTGTGCAATCTGAAGCATATGTAGAAAACAAAATGCATTAGAAAAGCAAAAAAAGCATCTGCAGCAGTATTTAGGAATAAGCTGAATATAATCACTGCGAGAATGACACACAGAGAGTGACTGTATCCATGAGGACTGCATTTCATCACAAGGGTGAAGCCTGACTAAGTTCCACTGGTACTAAGTTGATCTACCATCACCACTGGTTGGCTAGGTGGTACTCAAGGACTTATTTAAAAAGACATGGCTTGCCTTTTTTTAAAAGGACTTCTTCCAGAATTTCTCTAGTTGCACTAATATTCAAAGGATCAGGCTCCTGAATGTGCCATACTGGTACATGGTAGTGTATGTGCATATTCAGTATATTGGGATAGTAAAGTCTGTGTCTCTTCAGCTGCAACTGCTTATTCATCAATGTAGTTTCATTTGTTTAATATTTTCAGCTTTGCAGATAGTCTACAAATAGAAAATAGAACAGTTAAAGTGTAAGTTTCCATATTCTCCAGACTTGGCCGGACCGTTTTGGGTGGTGGAATGTATTTTTGCTGAACTTGTCACTGTTCTGGTGATGGCAGCAAGTTCAGTTGTTATTTGTGATTACTCAGACAGATATTGCTTTTAATGACAGCAAGTACAGTCTATAGTCACTAAAACTGTTCTCTTAGCCAATCAAAATTGAGTATCTATGGGCTATTTTTCTTTAAGAAAAGGTGTTTAAGAAATCATTCAGCCATGAGAAGGTGCTGTGTGATAACTTTAAACTTATGTGCATGGTTAGGCAATAGACCAAAGGCTGGGAGTCATTCTGCATCCAGGTATGACACAGTAAAGAACACTATGTGTTTCTAAAATAAACAAAGGAATGGATTTTTTTTATCATATAAAAATTATAGTTTAGATAAAAGGCTTATAAAGTGAATTGATGAAAAGCAGGTCTTTAGGCACTAAAATATTCTAGACATTTCATTTTCTTATTCAAATTTTAAATCTTTCTAAAATGTATGTAAACTTTAACATCTAAATATCTTTTTTCATAACAATTTTTAAATACATGTTTATTTAATACAAATATTTGAAGCATACTACCAAACTACAGCAAAGCTGGTACTCTCTCTGACATTATAAAAAAATGTCACTGAATGGCTTTGTGTAAGGCATGGGCTCAAATGACAACTATTACACAGGAAGGCTTTGTATAAATGTTATCAGCCTGCTTCATAAGCCATACCCTGATTTATTAGATTATTTTTCCTGCTACAAATCATAAGTGCTGGTAAACCATTTCACCTCAGCATTTCTCATAAGTAACGTATATCGGTAAAGCACAGTTTCTATTCTTCATCAGCCTATCTTTTATCACTCATACATCTGTGAAAGTCATAAAATATTTCTTTCACATGCTCTAAACTACATTCCGTCAACCTTCATCTGTTAAGTTTAATATCTTAATGGCATCGCGAGCAAGCCTTTGAAAACATTCTTGAATACCCAGGGCCAGCAACGTTCATCAACATTCTTCTTCGGAGTCAAATATGTATGCTTTTAATGTGGTGGGTTGAATAGGGGGATGAGTTTGTGTCTGATTATAACCATGTTATTATGTGTTCGAGACATGGATATAAATAAATTCACCTCAAGAGTGAAGCTCAGGAGGTGAATCTTAGCATCTATGTTGACCCCCCTGCTCTCATTTGATTTGACTAAAGTAAAGTGTAGAATTTGTGTGATTACACTGTAATTCTTTCATTCAAACGTTCTTATTACTGGACCGAGGTCAAACACTGCTTTGACTATGACAGGTATACAAAGGAGATATGCATGCTGGTCATGCTAATGTTCCCCCCAACCTTGCCAAATGTATGTGGCCCCTGAACCTAGAAGGTTAGCCACTGTTTTTTTATATATATATATATATATATATATACACTAATAGATCTATGAATTACTAAGATGCATACATACAGCTGGTTTACCCAATTAGATTGGTTTATTTATTTTTTTCCAATTTATTGGAAATAAATACACATTCATCCAGAAAGAAAAAAAAATGGCTAGAATATTTATGCATTCATCCTTATCTGTCTGCATATTATAGTTTTTTGAACAGTTAAACATCCTTTCTTATATCAAACAAAAATATATTTTCATGTAAAACAGCCTCACAAATCTATGTCTGGAATTCTTAAATTGCTTTTTTTTTCATATATTGGGACTACAATAACAAAACATGAAAGTATTTCAAGCACTGAGGATCCTGCTCTCTAAAGTAATATGTAACAGACCAAGCTTCATAAAATGATTAAAGGTGTAGTGAATTCTAATATCCAAGATAATATATCTTTGTCAGATAATGAGGCAAGGTGGTAGATCAGTGAATGAATGTTTTTCATATCCTCATACATACTCAGACACAAAAACACGCACACACATACACAGCCATGTACTCATTTCTTTTGTAGTCTGAAGAATCGAAAATTTGGATTTTTTTATCAGAATCTAACATTTTACATTCTATCGGATTTAACCTGTCTCAGATACTCCTATTTATAAAATGCAAGCTATAATGACTAGTTGAATGGGACAGGCTTTGTGAGAAAAGTAAACTTTATTTAGCAGAATAAAAGATGCACTTTACATTTAGAATCTTCCAGCTTACTTGCTTTGCTGTCTGAAACCATTATTTCTGCACATGGTTAAGAATGTACACCATGTAAAAGGAAACTTATATTTCTCTAATAAAATCACATAGGTTTATAGGTATGTACTAGGCTAATGGCCCTGGAGCCTTTACAAACCTAGCCCATAAGATTACCCTAGCATTGTGCCACTCGACCTTAGTTCCCAGTGCCTCTGTCAAGTAGTACCACTGGAGTGATCCCTGGGGTGAATTTTCTATTTCCCATCCACTCATAAAGATTTCTCTTGAAGAGGGCCATTAAAGTAAAATGCTTATGCTGCATTTGAGGAATAATCCAACTTTGTTCACAGCATACAACAGTGTGCCACTATAAATGGACATATTTTGGAGAACTAACTGTAATAATCATATCTGCCATTACTGAAATACTTTTTTGTAACAAACCATACATCATTACACTTTATTTCCTTTATGTGTTTTCCTAACAGAAAATTGGACTTTAAAAAATAATCTAATTCCATAAAGTGAAGCATTAACTAACTAAAACCACATGAGCAGAATACAAATTCTAAAAAGTTAAATTCACTAAAGAAGAATAACTTAAAACCACATTATTTTAAACCAACATACATATCACCCATTTCAGCAAATGAAAACTTGCGGACAACCAGAATCAAATTTATTTATATTTATTTGCATTTGTTAATTAAGGTAGATCACTAATCCCAAATGACCATTTCATTCTTAACCCAGAGGGAATAAATATATCTGTATTTATATGAGTGAGTGTGTGTGTGTGTGTGTGTGTGTGTGTGTGTGTGTGTGTGTGAATCTATATATATATATGTATGTATGTATGTATATGCACATTACCCAATTACTAAAACATGATGGAAATCAAATGGTAGCATGCAGTTATAAATGTTATACATGGATATATTTACAAATATATGATTACATTTGAGTTTGATCATACAGATATGCAGTTATCAACAGTGGGTCACAGAGGCTGGTTAGTGTATTAGCGTATAGGGGAAACAGACTAATAGTTGTAGCAGATGTCTTATCAGCATACAGAAGATAATTACTTAAATGTTTTCTAATATGTTCCTACTGCAAATTAACAGAACCTTCTCAAGAAGTCATTCCTGCAGATGTTTAACCGTCAACAACCTGCCTCTCAATTCTTTGCAACTATAGCATATTACTTGGACATGCAGTAAAGATAGTTTGCAAAACAACAAGCTCCTTGCACCCCATCATTGTTGGGAATTTGTTCCCCTCCCTATTTATTTTTTATAAAGGAGTTCAGAGCATCACAAAGAAAGGGAAACATATAATTTTGTTGATAATAAAATTTGTCTTATGGAGAGATAGTGTGATCTTAGAATATAAAAGTAAAGGAGTACAGAAGAACTGTCTCCCCAGATTGGGAAGGGGTGCAAAAGTATATTCTGTAAATATGCACTCTTTCAGAACTAAATAATGTCATGTCTTACTTTTTAAAAGTACGATTTCTCTCTTTACCTTAAAGTTTTCTATATTAACAGACCTGCAGTATGATCAGAAAGTTAGCACACCTTTTCAGTTTTGGGTTATAGATTCACACACTCTCACTTTTGGGATATCTGTACTTCAATTATCTACATTAGTTTCAAAGAAGTGTTCTCAGTCTCTTTTTAACTACTTTGGGCCAAAATGATTTTGGTGTTTTGCATTCTGGCAAATAAATTTCAGTCAACAGTGCTTTGATCAGCAAAACTAGAACCGTCTTGACTCAAACAGTTAATCCTTTTCATGGATTTTTATTCTTAAACAAAATGTGAAGGAATTCCAAACTGAAAGGATGCCCAATAAAATCTGCCAGGAGCCTCCATATGAAGCCCTCACAGTAACAATGTAAAGAAGACTTGGGGGCTGAAATTTTGAGAAGAAGTGAGAGTCGTATGTCTTATTTTACGTTTGACACTGCATGACTATCAGTTGAAAATCTTACCAAAATAAAACTAAGTTACCACAAATCAGAACAGCATATGTGCCAAAACTCCCATATTAATTTTATAACCCACAGTTAAAACCAATGGCTGGTTAAGTTAAAGATACTTCTGACTATTTTTGAGTGCCTTTAATGGTTTAGTTATTGGAGCTTTTCTCCTTGGTCCTGCATTGAAAAGGGATCTTGTATGACCCAGTCAGAATTTCCCAGTAAATAAATAAATAAAGCTGTATGTCTTAAACATAACTTGTCATATAGTTGGCCTTGGGGAGGAGACAAAGTAGCCACCAGTAGTTGATACTGGGGGCTGATGGGTGACTAGAGAGTCAGTAGGCCACATATCCATGTATCCAGCCAATCAGGAAATAAGGAAAAATGCAAAGATAAAGAGATGTAATAACATGCTGCACGCTCCTCTGTGGCAAGGCAAGGTAGAATGTTAAATAAGTTTCTAGATTTCTCACAGTATGAAGAGGAGGATCTGAAGTAAAATGGTAAAGGATTGTTATGCTTCAGGAAACATGCAAAGGTCATTAAAAAAGATTAAAGATGAATGGCATAATGCTACTAGTGCCAAGCTAACTCTCTCCAGCCCCTTGGTTGTGCAAAGGTTCTAATACCCATCTGTATATGTCCTGTCTAGTTTTAAGAACATTGTTCTTTTGTGTAGGGATTAACTGAATACCTAGAAGGTCTGCAATGGAGTTTCAATGACATGATCTTCCATATTTTGAGGAGATAGACAAATATCTCCTTTTTCATTTGTTCTTGTTTCTTTCAGCAGCACTCTGGATTAAAAATCATTGCTGTATGGGATGCAGCTGGGTTACATTAAGCAATCTCCCTTTTCACTGTCCGGTACCAGTCTCCCAAGGATTACACCAGGAAAAGAAGTCTCAAGTTGTTACAAATATGAAATTTCCCTTTTTGTAAACCAGGGCCTTTTGGCTTTTATCATTTTTTAATGTTCTGGGTACTGCCAGCTTGCATGCTTGGAGTCCTGCATAGCTGCCACACTTTTATTTATTATTAACTTGATCTTCAGAATGCTCCATCCATTTTCCTACTTATTAGGGCAGCTATGCTTGTGAGGTAATAATGGCATTTTGGCATGAGCTATATATGTTGCATACTTGAGTTGTATCTGTTATAATGGTCTACCACATGCTCACTTCTCTAGGATAGCTGTCTAGCAGTCTTGATCTGGTACCAAACCCTGGTTGTCAGCATCAAAGATAGATGCCCTCCTTCTGTGTTAGATGGTCATGTTAGCTATAAACTCACTGTGTCCACAAAGTAGAAGCAGGTTAAACAATTCAATCTGAGTATATGCTTTAGTTCAATTTTTGATAACGGAGTAGGACCACTCAGGGTTTTTTGAGAAGACAGCATGGATAATGGTCAGCGTTCGATGGATCAGTACATTGTTCAATCCAATGAATGGGCCCCATGGATCGGGTGAGACTGTGGAGAATTCTTGGGAGAAATTCCAAAGAAATAGAAATAAGAGAATAGAGGATCCTTTCTCCTCTGTCCTCTGTGGGCACCACAGGTACTGCACGAATGCCTGCAGAGTTGCAGGAATTGAATGACAAATTAGAAAAACTTCTTTTTAAAGAAACTAGTACACATCTTAATATTTTGTGCTTGAAATGCTATTTGGAGCTAGACATGGTGCCACGTGGGTTGCAGGCATTTAAAAGTCCAACTATTTTTGATTCTAGTGATGAACAAGATATCGTCTTTAAAAATAGGTGGATAACAGCTGCACATAAGTGTGCAATGGAATGGGTGCAGACTTTGGTGGAGCGTGATGTGCTTAAGCATAGAAAGATCAAGGAGGAGGTGCTTGCCGTGAATACGGAGCTGGGACAATTGGTTAATGCAACCTGTTTGAATGAACTTTTGTCAGAAATGAATAATAAATTACAAGACTGAGTCTGAACTCACTGATAAGAAAAAGTACAAGATTAATAGAGATGTGAAAGACTACAAGTTCCAAAGGGCATTTATTTGGAAACGTCTTCAGAAGACTTCAGCACATTCAACGAAAGGTAGTGCCAAGTTTTCTCCTACAGTCTCTTTTGCTACCTTGGAAGATAGAGAAACAACTACTGGGGTAGAAAGTGAAGGTAATGAAGGTGATCCTGCATTACCGGCAGCCGAACAACCAGTTAAATATGCACAATGTTTTCGGAGTGAAGCCCCAGATGGTGTCCAGCGGACTGGCAAGAAACGGGACAGAAATGAATGGAGACACAAGAAAAGCAGAAACAATGGTAAACAAGTTCAAAATTTTATAAAACAAAAAGAACAAGATGGTATTAATGCCATTAATGACCTTGTATTGAATATTTCTGCTTTACCGATTACTGAAAACATCTATTCTGTGCTTGATTTGGGTTTGAAATTCATACCTACATGTTTTCCATGGTTACATGTATTAAAAAGTGAGCTGTTTAGATTAGGCATGAAGTTGCATTTAATTGATTTTTTTAAAACTAGTGACAATGAATCTGCTGACAGTTCGGATGATTCTTTTTATTCGTGTTATGTCAGACTAGGAATGTTTAAATAATGCTTATTCTTTATTAAATACAGATGGTGTTCCTGTTTTTAGTAACTTTATACCTCCATATGCTAACCAGAACATTATAAGTTTTATGTCAGTGTTGAATTTTCAAGTACAAAATTGTTTTATGAATTTTTAAAAGAAAAACATAAAGTGGAATATAATTTATGCAAGGAACAATGGATGGGTTTGAAACAATTATGTACAGATCATAGACTGATTATCAAAATGTCTGATAAGGGAAACAAAATTGTAATAATGAATCATGAGCAAAGTGTGAAAATGTGTTACACCCATCTGAATAATATTGAAGTATATGAGAAATGTGGCATAAAAGACTATGAGGATACAATGAAAAATTATCTGCAGTTACTGCATAAAGGTGTACGTTTGGGCTATTTTACTAAAATGGATGTAGAAAAAAGTTTAAGACTGACAACACATGCTTGGCTTCATTTTACTGTCTCCCTAAGATCCGCAAAGGGGTGGAGAATTTGTCCAGTAGGCCGATAGTGGCTGCGGAAAAATATTTTCTAAAGAATATTTTCTAAGGAACCTGTTTTTTTTACATGAATATTTAAAATCATGGGTGATACGTATACCATCCAATGTGAAAGACAGAAAAGATTTTTTGGGGAAAAATTAAAGCCACCATTTGGGAAGAGGATATGGGGACCAAGCAATGTGGACATTGCAATCAGTGCACCTCCATTTTACAAGTGGAGAGTATTAGTTTGGAGAATAATATCAGAAGTAGGATTTACTTTTGTAAGGGAAACTGCCAGACCCAACATGTTGTTTATATAGGAAAGTGCATGTCCTGTCCAAGTTTCTATGTTGGAAAAATGGACAGGAAATTACGTAATAGAATTTATGATCACCTATATTGTATAAAAAAGAAGGACATGAACAATGCATTATATAGACACTTAGCTGGCAGTTCTGGTTGTGATTCCTTCACATTTGCCATTCTAGAAGTAGTAAAGAATAACCCCAGGGGAGGCAATATTAAGGCAATTTTGGGGGAAAAAGAGATCAAATGGCAGATTAAGTTAAATGCGGCAAGTCCACCAGGCATTAATGATTACATTCCTACCAAGCCCCTAATAAGAAATTAATTATGTAGCAGGTATGCAGTAGCCTGTCAAAATCTACATATTTTTCACTATTTTTTAATATAAATAGTAAGATTTTTTAGAAATGTATAATATAATTGCATCAGTTTATAATTTTACACTGCAATTGTTATGCAATTTGTATTCTTTGTTAAATTTGCATCATATATTTTTTCACATGCATTTCATGTATTTACTACATTATTTCATATGAAATATTTATCCAGCATGTATTATTAGAGTTGGGGTTATGAATTTTATTCTAATAGATAGAGAATTTTTAGTATATGATTGAATTTTGATGCTGTTTTAGGCACTTTTAATTTATAGTATTACTGATTATATTTTTAAAGTTGTTCAGTTGGGTTTCATTAATTGAAATGTGGTTTAATTGGTCAGGTGATGTTTTAGGCGGGTACTTAAAAGTATTTAAGAGACAAGTTTTGATTTATTTAGTGTTCTGATGAAATCTACGTTGGATAGATGAAAACGCTCAACCTCTGTTTTTGTACGTTGATTAAAAAGAAGTTCTTTGTGACAATTTCATGGATCGTGGTTTATTCTGGGAACAGTTTTTGGTTCTGGTTGTCTTCAAGTCCTGAATTAAACATTTGTTCAATTGTCCATGACCAAAGTGGTTTTTATTTTATAATCTCACCAAAAAACAAAAAGAACTTTTAGACTTTTTCAGAAAAGACAGTAACATACATATAATGAAGCCTGACAAAGGGAGTGGTGGTGTTTTACTTGAGACGCATGATTATTCAAATGTGATGTCAGACATTTTTACAACAAAGATACATATTCACCCACATCCAGAAAACAGATTAACATCGCACACCAGAGAATTGACTCTTATTTGGAGGAGTACATTATGGACAATCATATTCATGTACAGAATTTAAATTTCTTTCTAAGCCTAAAATTATCATCCCCACTATTTCTGGTATTCTGAAAATCCACAAAGATGTCCAAACACCCACTTTTGAAAAAGTTTAGTAAAAGGTCAGGCTATTTGTGTTACAAGAATAACATCCCAGTATGAAGAGGTGTGGGGCGAACTTATGAAACTTAAACATATGTTTATTGTAAGGGGATATCCAGAGAATCTAGTTAACAACTTGATCAAAGAAGTGTATGGTGGTTGGGGGAGGAATTCAAACCCCTATTAGGTTTAGGGCTCAGTAAGTCACTCCAAGATACTAGTGAGGTGAAACATGAAAAAGCATTTACCATCCAACACAACCATTTTTCCAGTGAGATTAGAGACATAGTCAAGCATAACTGAAGCATTTTTAAAGTTAATAAAGACATTCATAATATGGTGGGGGTAGCACCAACAATTATTCATCAAAAGAGCCAAACATGTCAGCCAATTACTTGAAAATAAAATTTCAGGGATTTTACCCCAAGAAGCAGGGACATATTCTTGTGGTTGTTGCAGACAGTTTTCATACATTACAAAGGTACAAAACCTTACACTGGACAACATTCTTAAAAGTCATGTTACCGTTCAAAAAGGTAACTGCAATACATCCAGGGTTGTTTATTTAGCAAACTGTGATCAATGTCCAGCATATTATATAGGTAAAACTGAAAGATCACTTAAAACATGAATTTATGGACACATTTATGAAATTGTAAACCACAAAGTAACCAATGCATTATATAAACATTCTACAGGTTGTTTTGGTTTTAAAAAGTTTTCCTTCAGGATTTTAGAAATTATCAGCATTAATCCTGGTTGGGGGGGGGGGAGGACTGGAAGTGCTGGCTTACTAATGGAGAACTTATGTGGCAGCTTATACTTTCCGCTACTTTTCCTCCAGGTTTAAATGAATATGTATCGATTGCACCAGTACTTAATATTAGGGATGACAGACTATAAATATATTACTTTGTTTTTACCAATGTGCTTTATTTACCAACAGATTTGTACATTAAATGTTTCACGTGTTATGGAGGTGTGTGCCTTTAAGAAAAGTTCATCTAATCACCAAGTATTCCGTACACCTGTTTGCATCAAAGCACTGCTTTTGCAACAGCATAAAACATGTTGGCTTATCTACTCAAGTTATTTTGACGAAGTCTTTCTGTTGAGATGAAAGTGCTCAATCATTTTATTTATTATTTTAATAAAAAAGATCATTTTTTTAACCGGTGATCGGATCCTCAGTGGCGTTATTTATATATGGATTTTTTTAGGTATGACACCAAGTATGGCACTAAACCACGAATAGTTAAATATACAAATAAATGAACCAAAAATATATGCAGGCACTGACTACAATGCAAACATTGTACATATAGATAACAGTTAGGCTTTATCACAGGATTTACAAGGCATGCACCAGTGAATTGGGAAAGGTATATACTTACCATTGGAGCACCTCTGTGACCCACAATCAGTGGTTTAGGAGGAATTTTATTCGTCAGACATGGAGGCACTATGTGTCGTGTGAGTACAAGTGGGATCAGGTAAAGAACTACCATAACAGCTAGGTACGCGTCAACAACAATAATCTTAAGTACTGCAAAGAAGGAGAGAGTTACAAACAATGAAAACCAGTCAGATGACACTAATTGTATATATCATACTGATACACCTATATAATGATCAGGACAGTTGCGTTCGTAAATAAAGTAATGATACACTACATAATCAACATAGTCTGCCTTCCACTCACTGTGTGCATTTCAAAATGCAAATGATTTCTAGCATTCATAAGACAAGAATAAGTTTAGAAATAACCATCATTAATAAAAAACATTCAGACCTTTCTAGGCCCCATCTGTACCTTATGATCACTCGGCCATTACCAAGGATATGCTTGAAACTAGACAATAGTGGGTATGCTATCTATAACAGGGTACAGAGAAAATACTAACCATTTAAGTCAATGAAGCATGTCACATCAGACTTGCACTGCAAGGTAGCCACTGAAACCTCGCAATGTTCAAATGGTAGGCACAAAGCCATCACTCTGACTGCAGGTGAGCAGCATCAATATTATACAACTGCACTAATGCCCTTAAAAATAAATAAATAAAATAATGAAAGACTATAATGTCCACATGGTTTTATTGCTGTTCAGGGAGTGGAGAGGGAGAGATTTTCTGCTGAATTCTGGATGAATAAGATGAATAGTGCGAGACAAGCAGTGAGGTAAGTATTAATATTTTTTTGTGATGCTGGCAGTGATCAGCTAGTTATCTTATTGCAGCTCTTATGGCTTTGCAATTTTTATACAGCAACTTGGAATAATGTAATGTGCACCAACTTGTCAGTGTAGACTGTGCAAAGATGAAACTTACTGCATGGCCATCAGACCTTATGGCTATAACTGCTTGGTGGGGGTTGGGCAAATCTCTCAAATGTGCCTGCTTTTGTCTCAACATCTACCCCCCTAATCCCTAGCAAAACTTGTAATATGGAGAGAAAATGTGTTGGATTACACTTAAATGATTACAATAATTAGACTTATAGACTTCTTTTCTTCAGCAAATGCATGTTATTTCACATTCTCTTCTACACACACACACACACACACACACACACACACACACACACACACACACACATATATATATATATATATATATATATATATATATATTTATATATATATATATATTTATATATACACATACACACACACATTTTATATATATATATATATATATATATATATACACACACATACACACACATTATATATATATATATATATATATATATATATATATATTTTTATACACACACACACACACACACACACACACACACACACACACACACACACACACACACACACATAAATGCTTACAAATATTTCAAACATGGGCATTAATGCCTTCTGTCATGCCAATATACCAAAACAGTTGTTCCATACCTCTCAACTGTACCAAATTCCTCGGCATTTCCCATATGGTGGGGTGAAATAATAGGGTGCCATGAATTCCCAAGTGGCCCCTTCAAATCCAAATTTTGTTTTTTTCCGTTTTATTCACATTTTGTAGGTAGCGCTGATGTCATCGCGCATCACTGGCATATCCCATATTATCATCAACGTACATGGGTGTGCATGATGACAACAGTATTGGTGAGAGAGTGCAGCAGTGGCTAACTGCCACTCAGAGTCAAAGAACTTAATAGTTATTTACATCCACAACTCACGACTTGCAGCAAGCTGTCTCTGTACTTGTAGTTTGCTGAAGAGCAGTATTAGTGGTGAAGTAATGGGCTGGATGCGTCAGGTAAGTTCGTGATTCCAAGGTATTAAGTAGTTTGTTAATTTAGATCCTTTAAGTAGGAAAAGTAGTTTGCTAATTTAAATTATTTAAGTAGGACAAGTACAGAGGTTAATCGACAGTTTCCATATGTAAACTACTTAGTATACTTTCTGCAAAGGATTAGGCTAAAGTATCCTTTAGGTAGCGTGACAATTCATAGTAAAGTTTTCCTTGGAAGAAAGTTGAAAGCGGAACTGGTGGTATTTTATCTTGTTTCCCCCTCTTATGTGGGGCCCAGCGCTTTCATCATTCAGTTAACTTTTGACTTAAATAAAACACCAGAATATGGATGGCATTTTCAAAATTAGGGATACTCCCTGCTTGTAGGTCACAGGACAGTCTTTGGGCTAATCAGTGGGGGAGTAGCGTATTTGGGTCACTTACTTGTTTTATTTATTAGGGGGATGTCATCTCACTGCCTTACACATGTACTGTCCCAGTGTTTTAAGATGTGTAGAGTGAACTGGCTGTTTTCTTGACGGTGAGTCATCTGAATTCCGCCAGTTCCAGAGATTTGTAGTTAAAGGAGGAGGAGACTGGAATCCTACTGGGGAGAGAGAGGATTTGTTTTTTCTTTTGCCCCTGTTTTGTTTTATTATTTTGCATTTTGAGAGTTCATGTTTTTCATTACGAGTTCTGCTTCTTGTTCATAGTTATGCTGATGTACTGCATAGTTTGTATATAAAAAGTTTTAGTCTTTTGACAGTGGCAGCAACAGTGCTTACATTCCTTTGTAAGTATTTAGAAAAGGGCAGTTGTAATATGAGCATATTTTGCTATTTAGCATGTTGTTATAAAAAGGCTGCTGTTAAGAAAAACACCTTAATGTTTGCTAGTACGGGATGGAGGCGGTCCCTGTTTTCAATGCTAATGAAATTAGAAACTGAAAAGGTCTTTAATGCAAAAATGAAAACCCTAAATACTGTGGACTTTTTTCTCTAGGAAAATCAAACAAATTTAAAATGTGATGCAGTCTGTTAACAAACCCCGAATTTCTGCAGTACTTATTTCAACACTTGTTTTCATATTTAAAATAATTCAACCTACAGACCTCTGGAAGGGAAGACAGAAGTTTTGCATTTATGATGGTGTTATTTAGACAACCATTTTTACAGTTATGACAGACCTTTGCGTTTTGTGTAATCTTTGTGGAGAGCCAATGCCTTTTAGAGTTTTGCTGTTAGTTTTGGTATTAACTCCCTTTGTTCAGCACAGCTTCAATTTATTCTTATTGTATTCTAATCTTCCCAGGTCATGCTTTGATGAAAACAATTTGACTGCCTCATATGAGCAGGAGAAACAAAGAACCTGTTTAGTAAACCTATTGCCCTTGCTTAACAGCTTTTCACTATTTTGCATTTTCAGGTTATTTTAGATGGAAATGAATGCTATGTACAGTATTGGAATGTTTGTTTATTTCAGAACATTGAGCATTTTCTTTTTTTAGGCTGAGGTAAAAGACTAATGTTTTTGATTATTGGTGGTTACAACTTACTAATTAGGTTTCAGGTATCCACTGTAATCTGGAATGATTTTTAAAATTCCAAAGTACTGCTAGTCGATGTCTTATTCTTTACAATACTTTTGCAGTTGGAATATGGTTTTGTTTTTCAGAAAACAACCACCTTATATGCGGAATAAACATTTAAGTAATTCTTTCTTTCAAGAAATGAACAAATTTCCATATTACAGCTTTAGAGATAGAGATAGTGAAAGTGTTTGTGTTACATTATGAAGGGTGCTGGTAATGTAAAACCGTGGAAGTTTTCTCTTTCTTATTAAACCAAGGGAGGTGGAATATCTTGGGATTTCCAGAGGCCATAAACTTAAGATAACCGTTATCGCCAACATTCCCCCCTCTCACCCCCAAAAGGGACCATAACCATGCCAGAAGAATGTAGTACCCCTGAAATCACAGACACTCAGGTTAAAACAGTCCTCTCCAAAGCCAAAAACACAGCATCAGTGGGACTGGACGGTGTCCCAGGCTGCATCCTACATGAGCTTAAAGATGAACTAACACCTCACCTAAACACATTGTTCAAACTCGGCCTCTCCACAGGCTACTTGTCCATAGAGTGGCACACAACGGTTATTCCGCTCCACAAACGTGGAGCCACAACAGACCCCGGGAACTATCATCCTATAAGCCTGACTAGCTTGGTCTGCAAGGCTATGGAGTGCATCATCATGGATCTCATTAACAGAGACATTGGGAACCTCCAAACACTGGACCCTACCCAGTTTGGCTTTGTTAAGGGCAGATCATGCCTCCTAAACCTGGTGGACTTCTTTGAGCAGTTACCAAGGCTATAGATGAGGGAAAGGTGGTCCACACAGCCTACCTAGACCTCGCAAAGGCCTTTGACACCATCCCCCATTCTGGTATTACAGACAAGCTCACCAGCCTGAACATAAACCCCTATGTCACGAGATGGGTTGCCAACTAGCTCATGGACAGAACCCACATGGTAAGAGTTGCGGGAGCTAGGTCTGACTATACCGGTTACAAGTGGCATTCCCCAGGGCTCAGTCCTAGGACCCCACCTGTTTGGTATATACTTCTCAGAGGTACAGGCAAGCACAGGAGCACTATGGCTGACCAAGATTACAGACGACTGCAAACTAGGGGCTATAACTGACACTCTGGCTGACACAGACATTCTCCAAAAGGGTCTCACTGAAGCAGATACCTGGTGTCAAAACCATGGCCTCAAGCTAAATGCCAAAAAGTGCATAGTCATCCCCTTTGGAAAAAACAAAGTACCCACAAATAGCCCCTAAATACAGAAGATGAAATAAGGGATCTGGGGACCCAAGTAGATATTAATCTCTCCTTTGATCATCACATTGCCAAAGTGGTTAGAAAATCCTTCTATGTGGGCCACCTAATCACAAAAGGGTTTGCATCCAGATCAAAAGAGGTCATTGTGCCCCTCTACGCATCACTCATCAGACCCATCATAGAGTACAATGCCCCATTTGGGATGTACCTTAAAAGACACCTGCAACAGCTGGAAAGACCACAGAAGTACCTCACCAAGAGGATCACTGGCCTCAAATAGATGCCCTATGTAGCTCGACTGAAGAAACTCCAGCTGTACTCAGTTGCTGCATACCACCTACTCAGAGGTGATCTCTGCCTGACATACAAGGCCATGTCCAACCCAGAATTGATGGACATGCTCCACCTAAAGAAAACCATATACCCTTGAGCCACATGCTCTAGGGATCTAAACCTCACTACAACAATAAATAGGACGTGCTGGCGGGATAGTGTCCTGTCCAGGGTTTCCAGATTTCCAGACCCCCAGGTAGGGACAAAAAAAGAAGGTCTCTCACGGCAAGTGAAGACCAAAAAAAAAAAAAAAAGGTCTTCAGCTACTGAAGACCAAAAAAAAAGGTCTTTAATGCAGAACAGAATTCCACATTAAAGAACTGAGCTCACTCAGTAGCTCTGCACTAAACACGGAGCTTCTCGTGTTTAATGCATTGCAGTTCCGCATTCAACACAAGTAGCTTTGTGTTTAGCGATTTTTGATTGGCCCGTATACCGGCATATGGGCCAATCAAAAATCACTAAACACGGAGCTTTTCGTGTTTATTGCGGAACACAAGAAGCTCCGTGTTTAGCAATTTTTGATTGGCCCGTATGCCAGGTATACGAGACAATCAAAAAAAAAAAACAAACAAAGCGGAGGCTGGCCGGGATTTAAACCGGCAGGGCGGGACTCGGGATCAGGCTGCTGATCTCAGGACAGTCCCGCCCAAATAGGGATGTCTGGCAACCCTGGTCCTGTCCCAGAGACTTCCCATGCTCTGCAACAAGATTCCAATCTACATTAGGCAGAGCTCTTCACTAACACTCTTCAAGAGAAACCTTGACAGTGGATGGGAAACAGGAAGTTTACCCCGGGGATCACTTTAGTGGCTCTGCTGGACAGAGGCACAGGGAACTAATCTAAGGGGGTGGCAAAAGCAAACACATTCTGGCTAGGCTTATAAATGCCTTTGGGCAGATAGCCTAGTACCTACCTATGAACCTATAAAGGTGTTTGTAGGAAGAGGTGAAGTTGTGAAGAGGGTAAAGAGGAAGTGAAAACTGAGATGATCAACCCATGTAATTCTTTCCTGCAGTAAAATAAGTGGAAACTTATACAGCGTTGGGTACATTTCATTAGACCTTTTAGTAGGACAATACATGGAATGTAAAATAATACATAGAAGAAGTAGGAAGTAACATTTTAGCACTAAAATCTAATGGTAGATTACCACTGAAACAATGCATTTGTTACACAGAGCTTTAATACCTTTAATTATCTCTCTGAAAGATTACTGCCCGGACAGTATACTTATGGTCAGCACTTGTGTATACATCTATATATATATATATATATATATATATATATATATATATATATATATATATATATATATATACACACACACACACACACACATACAGGTCCACTATGTAATCCCAAAATACTGAAATCCCGAATTTCAGTATTTTGAAATTACATAGCCGAAAACCCAACTACAATACACATTTCCGAAACCCCATAACCGCGAAATTCAAAATCCCTAATGTAACTCTACACATACAGCACACACATACACACAACTCCCCCCACCACAATCAAATAATACTACACTACAGATAAGCAGGGGGGCAAGCCCCCCAGCACTGCCCATGTGGGGGGCTGAGCCCCCCACACCCCTACTTATATATTCTAACTCCGAGATTGCACAGACACACAAAGGAAACTCACACCCACATCACAGTCACAACACACACTTACACACACTAAAGCCCCTAACCAACACACTTACACATACATACTTACCTAAACTTCCACCCATCCATCCACACAACGCACCAGCAGAAGTGAAATTTCAACATCTCCATGCTTTGGGATTTTGAATTTCACGCTTTTGCGGGTTTTGGAATTTTGTGTTTTTGGCTATGTCATTTCGAAATACTGAAATTCGGGATTTCAGTATTTTGGGATTATATAGTGGACCCATATATATATATATATATATATATATATATATATATATATATATATATATATATATACACACACACACACACACACACACACACACACACACACACACACACACACACACACACACACTAAAGTGTGTGTGTCTCTGTCTATCTTGCCATTGCAGTGAGTGCAATTTGTGTAGTTATACAAGGAGCAGCAGCAACATTAATTAGGGATGAAGGCCCCAAGTCAGGGACAGTCATTATTTACTGGTATTGCCTACTTAGGTGCTACAATAAAAAAATATTTGTTATAATATGTTTTTTGAAGAATAACAAAGCCTAGAAATGTGATTATTTGTGTTGTTTAGGGCTCACTGTTTTGTTGCAAATAACAACTGCTATGATGTCAGTGGCACAGCCAGGGATGTTGCCGCCTCACAGCAAGAGGTTCTCCGGTTCGATTCTCGGCTGGGGTGCCTTCTGTGCAGAGTCTGCATGTCCTCCCTTTGGTCGCGTGGGTTTCCTCCGGGTGCTCTGGTTTCCTCCCACATCCCAAAGACATGCAGTAGGTGGATTGGACACTCTAAACTGGCCCTAGGTGTGAGTGTGTGCATGCCTTCTGTGGAGGGTTGGGCGCTGACCTGGCAACTCGACACTGTAAAACTCCACTGCCAATCATAAGCGGACAGATGATCCACTGTGGTGTCCCCTAACCGGAAAAAGCCAAAAGAAGAAGAAGTTGTTGCATGCTCTTTTCTTTGAAATTAGTGTTCTGGTTATATTTTGTGTTTAATATTTTGTCTGTTTTTTGATTTGCTTTTGAATGCTGGTATCCCACAGTTTCATTGTAGTGAGCGGGATTACATAATTATGCATGCACATTTTATGTTAATCAGCATCCAAATTTTTGGCTAGTTGTACCTACTTTTCATGGGCCCTTGTCCACATTTTTGATGTTTCCAGGTTGAGAGGTATGAGCTGTTCCCATAAGGGTCCAGAGCATTCTTAAAAATATCTAAACTAGTTGCTTTAATGTAATTTGGTAGTGTATTCCATGCATCAGCTGCTCTCTCAAGAGAACCGGTTTGTACATTTCTCATTCCTGTAGAATTTTCTACATAGGTTGTCTGACTATTCTCTAGTACTTTTTGATAACCCTAAACATTCCCAGAGGTAGTGGTCTTTGAATGTCCTAAATGCCGTATATATCTGAATAAGGTATCCTCTTAAATGTCTATATGCCCTTGGTATATTTTTGCTGTACTCTTTCCACTTTACTCATGCATGTTTTCTTAAAAAGTTTCCATATTGCTATTCCATACTCAAGTTTGGGTCTAATGTAACTAACAATGACATAATTTCAGATTTCCTAGAATTTATAAATCTTTTTATACAACCTATAGTTCTATACCCATCATTAACCAATTGCTTGATATGGTTAGAAAAACACAAAGCTGGATCTATCAATATACCCATGTCCTTAAATAAATCAATCATTTCAATCAACTCCTCATGTTAATAGTACTAATATTTTAGATATTTTGTGCATGATTTTTTTTGTTCTTGTTCCTGATTCGGAGGTAAGAGGTTGAAAGGTATTGAGTTGCAGATGGCAGGATGAAATTAACTGGATATTCTTGCCATTTGCTCAGTTCTAAAGCAGTCATTACTAAATTGTTTTGCAGGACTAGTGTGCACTAAGTGAGGTGGACTACTTGAATGACACTTGATATGCACAGACAGAGTAGATGTCATTGCTGGGGCTGCCTGTGGAGGACCATGGCTAGCTGCCTGCTGTTTGCTTATCACTGTGGCTTTGCAAGACAGTTGTGATTTATGTGAACTTTCTATTGCTATGATGACTGATACCCTTTTCCTCATGTTATTCACTTCCTGCTCTGCTTCATTTTCATTTGGTGGGATTATGCTCTTACTTTCATAAGAAAAATACTTTTTACCTCTTTGGATCCCTTTTTCTGTTCCACTTCAGGTAATGTACTTAAATTTGAGCTTTTAGCGGTCTTGTTACTTTAAGGTGCGTTAGTCTTGACTTATGTTTTGTTGCTTTATCATTTTTATGCAGAATTAGTAATGTATTTAAATCTATTTAAATTGGGGTATGCATTTTTGGTGTTTGGATTTATTATTATTGACTAATATATGTGACAGTTTTCACTTGGTAAACAACTTTTTAAGATGATGACAATATGTTGGAGTTTTGAAAATCTTAGGGAGAATGAATCTGTGATGGAATATGAGGTCTAGGTGGCCTGCATTACTTTACTCTCTTGCTGTGGAACAGATTTGATGCAGAGGCAACCAGCAAACTGACTGTGCAGGGTGGTCAGTTTTACCCTAATCTCTCAGACCTAATATACAGACAAAACAGCATACCAGGACACTTATCAATACTGCTTTATTTTGCCTCTTCTTATATAGGTTCATAGGTTCATACTAGGCTATCTGTCCTAGGGCATTTATAAGCCTAGCCAGAGTGTGTTTGGCTTTCGCCACCCATTTTAAATTAATTTTGCTATGCCCTTTTTCGAAGTTAGTATTCTGTGCCTCTGTCTAACAGTGACACAGAAGTGATACCCGGGGTAAACCTACGATCTCCCATCCACTCATCAAGATTCCTCTTGGAGAGAGTCAATGAGGGACTCTGCCTAACCTGGACTGGGATTTTATTCCAGAGTGAAGGGAGCCTCTGGGTTATGAATCTGTCCCTCCAGCATGTCCTATTTATTTCAGTGCTGAGATTCAAGTCTCTTGAGCGCGTAGCTCGATGGGATTTGGATTTTCTGAGGTGCAGCATGTCCATTAATTCCAGGATGGACATGGCTTTATACGTCAGGCACAGATCGCCTCTGAGCAGGCGGTATGCCACTGAGTAGAGCTGGAGTTTCTTTAACCGGGCAGCATATGGCATCTGTTTGAGCCCTTTGATCCTCTTGCTGAGGTACTTTTGGGGTCTTTCCAGTTGCTGCAGGTGTCTGGTAAGGTACATCCCAAAAGGGGCATTGTACTCAATTATGGGCCTGATGAGGGATGAGTAAAGAGGCATGATGACCTCGCCTGATCTAGATGTGAATCCCTTCATGATTAGGTGGGCTATATAAAATGTTTTTCCAACCACTTTGGCCACGTGGTTGTCAAATGAGAGATTGCTATTAACTTGGGTCCCCAGGTCCCTAATTACTTCTTCTGTACTTAATGGATTACCACCTATGTGATAATTTGTGGGCACTTTGTTTTTGCCAAAGGGGATGACTATACACTTTTTGGCGTTTAGCTTGAGGCCATGGCTCTGGCACCAGTTGTCTGTTTCTATGAGGCCCTTTTGGAGGATGCTTGTGTCAGCTGGAGATCGATTATGGCACCCAGTTTGCAGTCATCTGCGAACTTGGTCAGCCACAGTCCTTCCATGTTGGCCTGTACCTCCGAGAAATATATACCGAACAAGAGAGGTCCAAGGACTGAGCCTTGTGGGATGCCACTTGTAACTGGTTTGGAGTCTGACATGGCTCCAGCAATTCTAACCATGTGGGTTCTGTCCTTGAGCCAGTTTGCAACCCATCTAGTGACATAGGGGTTTATATTTAAGCTGGTGAGCTTATCTATAATGCCCGAGTGGGGTATTGTATCAAAGGCTTTTGCGAGGTCCAGATAGGCTGTGTGGACCACCTTCCCCTCGTCAATAGCCTTGGTGACTGTTTCAAAGAAATCGACCAGGTTTAAGAGGCAGGATCTGCCCTCAACAAAGCTGAACTGGGTATATATATATACATATATATATAGCAATCACTTTTAAGGCCTTTTTCATTTCTGCAACAAAATTATGGAACCCCCTTCCACTTTATGCTTCTAATCAACCTATAACCAAAATACAAAAAGTACTGCAATTTTAATAATTTAGGCGAACTATCTGTATGTGCTACACTCATAAATGACCACTTTTCCTTACTAGCTTACTTATGCTGTCTGCAGATAATTTCATTCATAAAAATAGCTTCACACACTGGGGATTATGGTCTGCTTTTCCTCACTCACCTCAGTACTTTAAAATAAGTACAATAACTGAGCATAACAAATCCAGACAACCATACAAAACTCAGTAATTAGAATGTCACAACATTGATAACACAGCTGTGACACCAAAACTGATTTTAATGCAGTTTTCACCTTTACTGTTTTATATTTTTAAGTAATAGTTGCTGAACCTTGAGCTGTTCTGCACTTAATTTAAACATATATATAGAAACTATATAACCTATCACCGAACTCCATTGTGTCGATAATATATACATTCTGTAAAACTGCAATATCTGTCCTGTAAGTTAAAGGTTCATAGGTAGGTACTAGGCTATTGGCCCAAGGGCCTATATAAGCCTAGCCAAAAGGTACCCTGGCTTTTGCCACCCAAAGAAATTATTTTCCTGTGGCCCTGTTGAGCAGAGCCACAGAAGTGATCCCCTGGGTGATTTTCCTATTTCACATCCAATCATCAAGATTTTTCTTCAAGAATGCTAATGAGGAGCTTTGTTTGACATAGATAAGTAGTCTGTTCCAGAGTATGGGAAGTCTGGGACAGGAATCTATCCCTCCAGCATGTTCTGTTTATTGTGGTATAAAGGTTTAGGTCCCTACAGCATGTAGCTTGGAGGGATTGGGATTTCTTTAAGTGGAGCATGTCCAACAGCTCTGGGTTTGACATAGCTTTGTATGTTAGGCAGAGATCGCCTCTGAGTAGGTGATATGCAACGGAGTAAAGCTGGAGTTTTTTGAGATGGTCTGCGTAGGGCATCTGTTTGAGGCCAGTAATCCTCTTTGTGAGGTATTTCTGTGGCCTTTCCAGTTGTTGTAGATGTCTTGTGAGATACACACCAAAAGGGGCATTGTACTCTATAATGGGTCTAATGAGTGACGAGTAGAGGGGAACAATGACCTCTTTTTTTCTGGATGAGAAACCTTTTGTGATGAGGTGTGCCACACAGAAGGATTTCCCGACCACTGTGGCAATGTGATTATCAAAGGAGAGACTACTGTCCACCTGTGTCCCAAGGTCGCTTATCACACTTTCGGTGTTAAGTAGACTACCACCTATATGGTAGTTCATGGGTACAGAGTTTTTACCAAAGGGGATGACAATGCACCTTTTGGCACTGAGCTTCAGGCCATGGCTTTGACACCAGGCATCTGTCTCAGTGAGGCCCTTTTGTAGGATGTCCACATCATTAGTTTCATTAGCCAAAGACCTTCTGTGTTAGCCTGTACTTCAGAGAAGTAGATACCAAACAGGAGAGGACCCAGGACTGAACCCTGTGGTCCTCCACTTGTCACTGGTCTGAAGCCAGATTTGGAGTCTGCTACTTTCACAGTGTGGGTTCTGTCCATGAGCCAGTTGGCAACCCATCTTGTGACATAGGTATTTATACATAATTTAGTGAGTTTATCTATAATTCCAGAGTGGGGGATGGTATTGAAAGCCTTGGCGAGATCTAGATAGGCTGTGTGAACCACCTTTCCCTCATCTACGGCTTTGGTGACTGCTTCAAAGAAGTCTATCAGGTTTAGGAGACATGATCTGCCTTTTACAAACCCGAACTGGGTGGGGTCCAGAGTTTGGAAATTATCAATGTCTTTGTTTAAGAGTTCCATGATGATACATTCCATGGCCTTGCGGACCTGGCTCGTCAGGCTAATGGGGCGGTAGTTCCCGGGGCCCATTGTGGCTCCCCCTTTGTGGAGTGGGATAACCGTTGTGGTGCACCATTCAGTGGGCACAAAGCTTGAGGTGAGGCTATGACTAAACATGGTACTTAGGTGGGGTGCCAGTTTGTTCTGTAGTTTGTGTAGAATGCAGCCTGGGATATTGTCAGGTCCCATGGATGCTGTGTTCTTGGCTTTGGAGAGTGTGTTTTTAACCTGTGCAGCCATGATTACAGGAACTTTGCATTCTTCTGGTATAGAGATGGGCCCTCTAGGGGGTGAGAGGGGGGGTAAAGTTAGCACTGAACCTATCTGCCAGGATGCTGGCAATATCAGTTGGTTCTGTATATTTAGTGCCATTGTGCTGTAACTCAGAGCAGATCCGGGTGTTGCCATTGAGATTCTTGACATAGCTATAGAATGCTTTGTGGTTGTCTTTAGAGTCAGTGGTAATTTTGTTTTCATAACTAGCTTTGGATAATTTTATGAGGGATCTCAGCTTCTTACTGAGGCTGACCAGCGAGTTCCTTCACTCATAGAATTTTACTCTTTTTTGCAACAGTTTCTTTCTTCTGCTGTAGAGTTTGTTTATGGCAGTGAACCACCAGATTGGCTTCCTTTTTTTTTTGAGGAGAGTTTCTTCGTTCTGTTAGGGATAGCACAATCCATGCACTCGTGTAAGTACTTATAAAGTGCATTTGTGTAGGATTCAGCAGTCATACCTCTATTGTCTGTCTGCATGGGTGTCATGAAGTTTGCCACTTCTGTCTTAAGAAGTGTGAAGTTGGCTTTGGAGAAGTTTTTTACGGTGGTTTCCCTAATGGGGTTGGGGGCGGGATGTGGCTGTCTAGGGTGATTAGCTTGTGGTCGGATCTGACCAACGAGGAATTGACCTCTGGTGTGGAACATCAGTCGCCCATGTTGGTAATGACCAGGTCTAAGATATTGCTGCCCCTGGTGGGGGTGTGAATAAGTTGATCCAAGGCATTGGAATTTATGAATTCCAGAAAATGTTGAGCAAAAAAGTTGGTACACGAGTAGTTTTCCCAGTTAATGGTGGTGTAGTTAAAATCGACCATTATTAGGGTGTTGGGTTGTACCCTAATATTTTCCAGTGCATCAAGAAATGAGGAGTGGGAATCCCGAGGCATGGTGGGGGGTCTGTAGTAGGCTACAATTTGGTTTGTGGTCTTGCCCAGAGTTAGTTGCACTTGGATAATCATGGATGCATTATGCTGTGCAACTAGCCTGGAGGGGTGGATATCCTTAATGAATATGGACACGCCTCTGCCTTTAGTGCTTCGGTCCGAGTTAGGTGGCTAAAAGGTGTGGTATGAATTATAGCCTGGTAATGCAGGGGTGCTCTCTGGAGCTTTGAACCAGGTCTCCATCACTACACAGATGTCGATATTCTCCATTTTAAGGAGTGCCACAAGTGAGTACATTTTGAAGTTTAGACTTCTAGCATTGAGTAGCATTACCCTCAGATTTTGCTTGCTTGTACCTGCTAGAGTGGTGAATTTGTCATTTGAACCTTGCCTAAAAAAGGCAGTATAGGTGTGGCAAGAGCTTTAGCCAGTATCAGGAATCCCAAGGGCGAGAGGTGCAGGCCATCTATGGCAAAGCATTGTGGTCTGTCGATCATGTCATCCCAGGCAGACAAATATTGGATCCCCTTAGAGTGACACCAGAAGCTTAGCCAATTGCTGAAGTCAATAATTTTGTCCTTGTACTGTGGTATCAATCTGGGTAATGGCAGGATGCTACTCAGGGCTAGGGTCATACCTGCCTTGGCTACAAGATCGGAGAGCTCCTCCATGTCTCTTTTCATGTATTCCAGGGAGGTATGTCTCAGGTCATTCACACCAACATGGGCAATGACGGAGTCATATTTGTACTTGTTGTGGAGTGACCTGAGTGCGTGCGTTATGTGGCGGATCCTGGCACCAGACAGGCAGCTGACAGTAACTTTCTCCTTGTTTAGCCTGGTGAGTGGAACATCAGTGTTTCTGACTACAGTCTCACCTATGACTAGAGTACTGGTTACGTTATGTCTTATGGGCTGTGGTTGAGTGGCACACTAAGTTTGTGGGCTATGTGTCATTTGAGTTGTGTTGGGGGTGGAGTTTGCTTGCGTTTCTGCTTTAAAGGTCCCTGTTGCTTGGGCAGGTTTTTATTGAGAGTCTCTGCAAATGTAGGTGTGTTTTGTGTTGCTATGTGTGTGTTTTGGTGGTGTAGGTTTTGAGGGACTATGTGATGAGCGTGGTGTGGTGCAAGTGTTTACCTTCTCCTCTTGACTGTCTAGTCCAGTCTTGGGTGAAGAGAGCTTTGCTTTCAGTTTGGCTATATAAGTGCATCTCTCACAGGTTCTAGTGTTGGGTGGTAGGAGGAGAGAGTTGTCTGTGTACATGAGGCAATTGCTGCATTGCCCCAAGATGCCCAGATTCATCAGTTCGACAGGAGAAAATACAGGGAGTTGACCCTTAGACATGCCTGGATAGGTGCTTATTTATTAAGTACTAAAAACTGCGTGGTGTAGTAATTTGTAGCTTATTTAGTGCTTACGACAAGTTCTTAACAAGTGCTGAGCTCAAAGAAACAGATCTGAGTGCTGAAACTAAAAAAACTGGCTAGTTCTAAGAAACAAAATTAAGCTAGAAGGCTTCCCTCCAACAAAGAAAGTCTTGGGGGATCAGAAGCTTACAAATAGTCCCAGATACAGCAAATCAGTATGTAGACTACTTACAGGAAAGGCAGGAAACAAGCTTAGATTTTTTTCCTTCCCAAATGTTCTCTTTGTACATATAGTAAGAGTGCCTGAAATCAGAATATGATCTCACGACATCAGTTGAGTGAGCAAATGGTTGTGATTGAAAATGGACCTTGAGGCCCAGTCCAAAAAACCATTAACTCAATCAATAAATAAATATGTATATATGTAGACCACTATACAGACAGTGGTATGACCTGAAAGAGTACAGAATATTAGGCTGTGGAGCCACAGAACTGACAAAGAGCATGACTTATGAAATTATATGGTATGCACCAAATATTATGGGATGGGCTTACAGGGAAGGAGTGAAATGAGATAAATGGATATAGGATAACAGATATGGTCAGAGTCAATTGACTGACAAGAACCTAAATGTGAGGATGGATCCACAGACTTCACTGGAAATAACTAGCTACAGACTGAGAGGAATTAGAAGTTAGATATAGGGCAACAAAAAACTGGGATGCGGACTGGCAGAAAACTGGGGCTTACAATACAGGGTAAAAAGTTCACACTGAATATTAGAGTACAAGTCAGCAGGGAACATCATAGCAGGTGGTACTGGTTGCTGAGCTGCAGCCTCCGAGAGGTAAAAAGACTCTAAAGAAATGTATTAATTCAAGTCAACTATTGTTGTGCATGGGTGGAGCTCCGAGGAGCTCTGAAACAAAAAAAAATAAAAAATCAGTTTATTATAATTACCAGACTGTTTTGAAAACAGCCCAGTATTAGGCTTCCTGATCATCAGTCGGGTTTGATCAGCAGTATTCTGCAGTGGCAGAAGCATACCTGAATGAGTGACTCACTAGGCTGCTGCATGATGCAGCGAGAAGCCCTTCCTATTGGCTCAGGTGGAATCAGGTGGCTGAGGCAGCCTGACCAAAGAAGGAAGTAGTTAATGTACAAGAGGAAGCACAAGCACAGGAAAAGTTTTATTTATTTTAAAGTTTTTTTTTTTTCAGGTACATACCTCTCAAGTGTACCTCATTACAAGGAACGTACCTCATTTGGGGTCTTAAAAAGTTCAAGTTCCTCAAATGTTCCACATTGAAAGACTCTGTCACACATTCAGTGTTAGGAATTGTTTTAGTGAAATGCATTGTAAATAGAAATTAATCATATTAATTCATTAACATATCTTCTTTATAAGTAAAACCAGCATATTTTAACCATCCTATGACCTTCCTAGTTGAAGGTTGTTAGTAAGCCATTAGTATGTGTTCCACATTTTGCCCATTTGTTCCACATTATGAGGGCTAGTGTTCCTCATTTTAGAGATCAAAGGTTGAGAGCTATGTTCAGGTATTCTGTGTCTGCATGACTAGAAGGGGTCAGTATGTTAATATAAATAAAATGACATAGCAGAAATATAAAAACAAATATCTTACTCAGAATGTTTTCTACAGAGGGAAAGACATGGTGAAGTAAAGAAGTACAAATGTGCAATTGATACAAGTGCAGGCAAAAATCTGACAAGCTCAACAATATTGTACTAGAATGTAATTTCAAAGAGTATGTGTTACATGAAAAATATTGTTTTTAAGTTTGTAACAAAATTCCAGTGATTGGGATAATACAATGAAAACATCTGAGTGAATCTTAACTCCAAGTCGTAACTGCATAGACAGGACCAATGTTTGTGTGTGTGTGTGTGTGTGTGTGTGTGTGTGTGTGCGCGCGAGCGCATGCAGACAGGCATGCACAAAATTTGCTGTCACAGGTCCTGGTTCTCCTGTTTCAGTCCTAAATGAGGTATCTTCCTTGCATATTCTCCATGTCCTCCCCCTGTCCAGGCGTGAAGCTTTCTTCCCAGAGAGAGTGAAGAAAACTCAGATCAGAGCTATCAAATGCAAATGAACTATGGAAGATGTTCGTTATTTTGAATGTAGAACAGTTTCTTGTGAAATCATTGAAAATCATTCTATTCAGATTCAGAGGCAACCACGTAACAGTTACATTATCTAAATGACAGTAACGTATCATCAGCTAAAAGTGCATCTGACTAATCTGCAACTAAAGGAGTTGCAGCTCCTTTGGCTCAAATATATATGGATAGTGAATTGGCAATCCTCTAGCATGCCTGTGAGTGAGTGAGTGAGTGAGTGAGTGAGTGAGTGAGTGAGTGAGTGAGTGAGTGAGTGAGTGAGTGAGAGAGAGCAAGTGAGCGAGCTTGCATGCCTGCCCATTAATGCATGTGTCTGTGACTGAGGCACTACTTGCCTTTACCTTATACCCACTGCTTGCCAGGCAGGCTTCAACCATTCTGTGATTCCCAAATAGGGTAATTTGGGTGTCAGACAAAGGATAAACAAAGGAACAGGATTCATGGGTGTGAAATATTAAGAAAGAACACTAGGAGGTTTTGTTAAAAAAATTAAATATTTTAACATCTTTGTTGTTTTCTGATGGGTAAATTAGTAAAACCTGTGCTGCTACTCAGGCTTAAAATAAGCCTCATCTAGAAAATATTTATAATATTTGAATCAGTAGTTTGCATGGTTACATTACAGTTGCTATGGTATTTAATATTTCATCTTACAAATGGATGGTGTGAAATCAGCATGGTGTGCTTTCTTAGAAGCTGCAATGCTTTGAATTATATTCTATATTCAAGCCTGCCACTTTTATTACGCACACACACAGACAGACACACACACACACACATATATATATATATATATATATATACACACACACACATATATATACATACACACACACACACACACACACACACACACACATATATATATATATGTGTGTGTGTGTGTGTGTGTGTGTGTGTGTGTGTGTGCACGTATGTATGTATGTATGCATGTATGTATGTATGTATATGTGGTATTCTGAAACACACAGTCCCAGCAACACAACATAGAAGACCAAAATACTGAAGACCACAATGTCAAACTTCTGGACTTGACCCCCACCCTTGCAGGACCCATATTAGCACTTGCGCCTAGGATTACACTGGCAGGGATATTCAGTATTCAAGATTTTTAGCCATTGTCCAATACACCATGCCACCAGGATCACGCACCCCAGGACTGTGGGTCCCAACTCCGTGATAGAAAACCTAGATATGAAATTAGTTTGATTTTTGAATTACAGTAAAGCATGCTCCTGTACATTTCAGAAACAGAGTTTCATTCATGCTGACAAATGATGTTCTTTTAAGCATTTCTGGGCTTTCAATTTCTGATGAAAATCTAGCGCTCCTGACATTTTTGTATTGCAGCTAAGGAAAGGTCACTGACTCGCTAAGTATAAAAATGCAAAAGGTAGATTAGTTTAAGTAGATTTTAGGATTAGTTCCTTTTTGTTATACCTATTTACCTATCAATCTATAATAAGTGTTAATTCATTTTGGTGTCATTGAAGTGCTTGTGTATACATGGTTAAACTACTGAAGGGATTGGTGTGGAACTGGTGTCACTTACTGGCAATATTCCTTGTGCATACATGGTTAAACCATTGAAGGAATCAACGTGGAAGCAACTGATGGTCACAACTGTGTATGTGTGTAGGGGGTTAAAATAAATTAACAGCTTGTAGCAGTGAACAATAATAACTCCAAAATCAAAACCAAGGTAGAAATGGAGAATAACGGCAAATATGATTCTTTCTGGCCAACGTTTAATTACCAAGACACAATACACTCAGTGAAGTAGTTTTGCTGTACAAGTTCTATTACAAAAAATGTTTTTTGAATCATATTTGCCGTTATTCTCCATTTCTACCTTGGTTAAAATAAATTACTTTATCCAATTTTTGCTATCTTTATTTTATTACATTCTCATAATTAAGGATTATTCAATCAAAGTTGGCTTTAATTGTTGGATACAGGGGTTGTTGTTAGATAAAAGTGACTGACACTGTTGTCATTTGTTTAAAATAAGCATTTGTTATTCTGACTTTGCAGAAGTAGTGTGTGTAATTTTTTTCACTTTCTATTACAGTCAGGCATCAGCACTGCATTCAATAAGTAACTGCCTAACAGCAACTGATCAGAGTTGTTGTGCTGAAAGGTGTTGCTCTGCAACAGCACTTATTCTCCTGTTGAGTTTTTAGCTGTTCATTCCTTGTACGTGAAGTCCTTTTTTGTGGATTTTATCCAGGTGCTTTGGCTTTTTCTCTCATTCTCTCAGCAGTATAATATATGCCTCTGGCCATTTGTTCTTTTACTTCTCATTCCAAGCTAACAATGGAGTGGTACACAGAAGATAATTATGCCTTTTCAGAGGGGCAGGAAGGTGGGCACTATTCCCAGAAAGGCTTAATATAGTTCCTTACTAATGATTTTTTGTTCATGCCATTATCAAGTCAAAAGACAGTGAAAAAAATGTACTTCCTCCAGAAAAATTACAATAGAGTCTTGGCCAGTTACAGAGGGTTAAAAGCATGGTGGGATTATAACAAAGTATAAGAAAGCAAGAAAGAAGTAATCTGTCTGAATAGTCTGGGGCTAGGATGAGGGGAAAGCAGAAGAGAGCACAGGGAACTTCAGGGGAGACTAGTGAGCAACAGGGGACCCATGGAGTGTTGGTTGTGGTTAGACATCTAAGGCATATATAGTCAGTAAAGTGGCTATAATAAATGGGTTTATACTGAAAAGGTCTGTGTGAATAAAAGTGAATGACCACATCTGTTTGTTAACAGGTGACAGTACTGACATGTTGTAATATAGCCACACCCCACTGTATTTTGCTCCACCCATTCAGTTGCTTCCTGCAGGCCCCCTTGCTTTGAAATCACCAACCGTCACTGCATCACAGTATTGAGAACAGAGCTCATGGGTGGCTGAGGCACTGTAGCATATTAGACAGAAGAGCACTTTAAAACATAAAGACCCCAAGAATCCTAGTCATCTGAAAATATGTGTTAAAATCTTTGATACTTCCAGATACCCTTCCTTTTGTTAGGTTGAGACATCCTGAGGTTTGTACTGAAAAGTAATTAAATCATCCCTAAAATCACTAAAACTGAACTATTCAAAGTAAACAGAGAATTACAATTAAGTTTCTGATTATAACCAGCGTGTTATATGTTCAAGTCTTTGATATCAGGACACTCACCTTAAGAGGTGAAAGTTGACATCCATGTCAAGAGCACATAAGCTAAATCATGCTCAAAGATGCAATCATAATTCTTCAGTGCATGGAACCTTACCTACTGTCATGTGCTAATAAAACAAAAATGTAAGAGCATTATGTGTGTTACACATTTGAAAATGGACTTGTATGCAGAAACCAAAATGGCTGCATACCTACAGGAAATGCATCTTAGTATATTTTTATCACACCATAGGCTTTCCTAAACACTCCTGTCAGATGAACTAAGTAATTTTCAACCAGTATTCCCAAATCCCTGACACTATCATCTGGGGTTATAATATGATCATCTAAGGATATGCATTGTAAATATTATATATAGTTAATATTTAATTGTGATAATAAGTGTAGTAGAATTATGCAACATTTTTGGCTGAAAATTATTTGAAAAGAAGTAAGATAATATAATTCATATCAGAATATATTTGTTGCTGAAATATTGTTGAGCACTGAAATTGTGCAGACTTTCAACCAATAAAGATACTAAAAAAAAAAAAACAACCAGTGCATATGGATATATCTGATTCCTCCTCCCAAAATGCAGTACTTTCTATTTTTTGCACTGAAACACGTTCCATTTGATGTTGACTACCAATGCAGCCTATGCAAATACTCCTGTAACATACTCTGGTCTTAATGTTTGTGACAACGGCCCTAAACTTTGTATCATCAGCAAGCTTGCTGCTCCATGCATTGTTTTATAGCTGGGAGGTTAGAGATAAACATTTCAAATATTAATGGACCTAATACCTTGCCCTGAGGTACCCCCGCTGTAATATCCACCTTGTCAGACAGACAGTCTCAAATACGTACAGTATAGCTCCTGCCTTTAAACCAGTTTCCGACCCAGTTTGTAATATATGAATTAATAAAGAGAGGCTGCACTGTTCTTAAAATTTCAGCATGTGGCACAATGCCAAATGCTTTGGTAAAGTCTAAACAGAAGATATCTGCTGGTAATCCAGTATCTACCTCATCCATATTATTTGAATAAAAAATAGATAAATTACTTAGGCAGGAGCGTCCTTCTATAAATCCATGTTGAAACATATCTAATATCACCTTAGCCTGAACTGGTAACATCTGACAGATGAGTTTTTCAAAGCATTTCCCCCAGATGCATTATAAGCTTACTGACCTGTAATTTTCTGCTGCAGATGGATTAATATACTACTTGGGTGCCTGTACCAAAGCAATTTGTCTTATTCTAGGGATATACCTAGCTCTCGTGGTATTTTGTTAAAGGTAAGTTAGATAGGGCACTGACTTTTCTACAATCATATATAAAATATCTGTTTAACCATTTGTATCAGCAGAAGAACTGTATTTTGTATCCATTTCAATATATTGAAAATACCCTCTTCTGATAATTCTGGGCATACCTCAATGTTATCAACATTTGGAATATCATTCCAAATTATTTTTGACAAGTCATCAAAAAGTTTTGTACAAAAATATTTACTAATTTATCACCATCTGTAATGATTACTCCATCCATATTAATAGAAGTATTGAGAGTCTCATGTTTACCATACTGACTAAAATTTTAAACAGGGCTTTGCAATTACAACTGGATTGTTAGGTGAAGACAGTTTCATAATCTGTGATCTGTAGTGCTTTCTTTTGATGCATGCAGTTTAACTATGTTGCACCTGCATTTGTTATATCAATTTTCAATATCCTGTAATTAATTTAATTATAATAAAGGGTGAACAGCTGGCCTGTATCACACCTCTCAACCTCTTAGCACAAAAAAATCTTGACAAAGCTAAAAATAATGGAGGGTGGGGAAAGGCAAATCCACAAAATCAGGGGCAGTTTTATTTACGTAGAAAGTTGATAGAGCTGTATTTGCATTAGCATGGATTTTCTGAAAGGTATAAAGTTTGTGGCCCAAATGTCTGTCATTATTTAGTGACGTCAGTCCTTGATTTGTCAGAAGACCTCAAATTTTATTAGAAACAAATCAAAAATATAAAGCAAAAATCTGTATATTCTGCAAAATTCGAGACAGTTGACAGGTATGCTTATAGTTTAGCCTATCCTATGAAGTTTCTGCACAGTTGAACTCTAACTTGCACATTGCCAGTTAGTTATAAATCTTGCAAGAGACTGCTAAGTTCACATTTTTAAAACAACAATACTTTTTCAAAATGGAAATGCATTTATATTTGCACATTATTTAGGTGAGTGATGGCTAATGTCCAGAGAAAATGTACCTATTTTCTTTGTTCTGTAGTATGTATCTGTAACCAACCAAGCGAGGAAAGAGAATCCAAGCACAACACCAATGTGTATGAAGGGAGCAGTAACCTAAGGAGGCAGAACAGAAAGAAATAAGTTACATAACTATTACAGATTTTTTTCTTCATCAGTTCTTATAAACCCCCATATCATAAGGAGATCCTTTCAGCTTAAGTTCCTCCTCACTTCCCACTGATCATCTGTAAGTGCATCTACTGATTCACCTTTCTGGGAGCATCACTGTATCACCATAGAAAAAGCCAAATGGTTATCCATAAAACAAAAGTCTAACTTACTGTTAGGATCCCAATTCTATGAATTACTCCAACTTTACACATGTACTCCCCTTGCAGCTAGATTTAATGAAGAAACATCCTCATACAACCTGAGACACTAATCACAAGCGACACCAACTCCACATTACCCATAGAACCAAATTCTGCAGCACTGCACGAACTTTCTCTAACTACTGTTTCACTAACCATTATTTGAGACAAGCAGATGAAGTAAGCTACATGAGGCCATGTTTCTGATTTGTCACTAATGTTTTCTCTCATAAATAATAGGTTTGTACCAGGCTAGCTGACCTTCTGGGCCATTTAAGTGCAGCTAATTTCCCAAAGGCGAGAATCAAATCCTGTACTTTGTGTCTGTGGGGTAAACACCTTAACCATTTTAACAACACCCCCCCCACACACACACACACACACACAAAAAATAGACTAACTGGCTCTGAAGGGTCATTTTGAGATTGGCAAGTAAGTTGAAGTTAAAATCAAACCCTGTACCTTGTGTTTACTACATAAACTCTTTGACCATAACAAACCCATCCCCATATGAGATGGCTATCTGTTTAACAGATTGTTTCAAGGTGGCTTATTAGGTTGATGTTAATTACCATACTAAAAGTATCCAAGAGTTTGTCTGCATAGTACAGGGTCAAACAATATCCATCTTCAGTCAACTGTCAAATTATTGAAAGAGTTAAGCATGCATAATTAAATGCCTATCTATCCACACATAATACGCTGACAATAACCAAACATGGCTTTTACTCTGGAAACAGCACCCAAAATGCTTTAGTGGACATCATTAACCACACTACGACTCAATGTGAGAAAGGCCTGTCCACTGCCACACTTTTAGCCTTCTGTGAAGCCAATGTTATTGAAACCACACTGTTACTATACAAAGGGTGCATTTCACACATTCTGAAATAGTTAAACTAGTTACAAACAGAACTCAGAGGGCTTTTAAACATTGCTGTATCCCAGGGCTCCTGTCTTGGATCACTTTTTTCTCCTGCTATTAAACATTCTTTTGATGCAGTCATCATTTGTATCACTAAAGAAAAAGATAAGCTTATCTTTCGGCTATGGCTCTCAACAGATAAGCTGCTCAGTTTGTTAAATAAACCCTAATTTACTCAGAATGAAAATAAGGATGTTCTGTAACAATCAAAGCATGCACTACCTAATGCCTATGCAAATCAACAATCAACACATTGAAACTGTCGAACAATTTAAATATCTATGATCGATCATAGGTAGCAAACTATCCATACATCTATACTGACAAAAACACAAAGAACTTGTACAAAAAATAGGTACTCTAAACAGAATTAACAGAACTCTGTTCCCATCAAAAGGCTCACTCCGGCCAACTCACACACCTTGCACCTAAATTATTCTATAGAGTTCCTTAGGAAACCTTGGCAAGATGGCCTAGCAAAAGCTCAAAGCAACCTACTATACAACTTCCAAATTTACAGCACAACTCACAAGCAGCTTCCACACTTGTGATTAAATGAATATCTTTCAGTGAAAAAAAAAATGTATTCATCTCACATTTCCAACAAAATACTAGCTTATAAAATCCATCCCTTAAGTTCCTTATGCTTCTGATACATCAAAAGTGGACCTCCAAGATCCAACAATAAATTCCTCCTGCAGACACGACAAGCAAACACCATGCTAAGGGACAAGACAGTTACTAAATACTTGTCAGTTGTTTAAACATTTCCACGAGAATGAATATGCATATATCATGCCACTTTCAAAACCACCTTTAAATTAATTCTTGGGAAATCAGAATTGAATCACAAATGCACAGTTACATGACATGCACATCTTCATACAACATCTTAAAACAGGGTCAGTGGTGCAATGGGTACCACAGTCACCTTGGTGCAGAAAGCTGGGGTTCTATTCCCACATCAGGTAGATGGATTGCTGACACTGCAGTGCAGCATAAGGGGGTTGCTGCTCTCCTGAGTGTGTCATCCTTTAATGAGGTGTTAAACCACGGCCCTTTCTCTCTTAGTTGGTCATAGCAAAGGTAGATGTAGACATCTCACTTTACCTATTAGAGAGAGTTGGGGAAGTTCTCAGACATTCTGCCAAAATTTATCCTTGTAGTATGAATACAACCATGGGTTTCCCCCTGAAAAGAGGAAAATAACCTGGTGGGACTACCTATGTCAATAAAGGATATATAAAATAAATAAAAGTTATTTAAGCTTCACTTAATGTAAACTGTTGATAGCTGCCCTTACTGGATAGCACTCTACTACTTACTCCCTCCTTTTAACTAGCCATGACTATAATTTGGCTCCTAGAAAACAACAGTATAAAACCTCTCATCTTCTCTTTGTCAATGATTTAAAACTGTATAGCTCATCAGATGAGGAACTGAAAGCACAACTGCAAGTTGCCAAAACATTTTCAGAAGATATAAGAATGGCATGTGGTCTTGATAAATGTGCAAAACTACCTTTAAAGCAGGAAAAGTGCAGCACCAAGAAAACGTCATTTTGGGAAAAGAATGTAATATAAAAGAACTTGAGCAAGAGGAAGTGTATACATATTTGGGAAATGATGAAGGATCAACAATAAAACACGAACAAATGTGAATAAAACTTGGTAAGGAATACTTTAGAATATTTAAATTAATCCTGAAAACAGCACTGACATCTAGGAACAAAATCCAAGCTATAAACCAATTTGCTATTCCTGTCCTAACTTACAGTTTTGAAGTGACTGACTGGCCCCAAAATGTATTGGATAGATTAGACAGGAAAACAAGAAGGATGCTTTGTGTTCACCAAATGATTTATACAAATCAGTGCATAACAAGTTTATATATTCCCTGTTGGCCTCCTTGAAATTGATTACATGTATAGATCTGCAATCATGGGACTCCACATATATCTGTTGACCTCACAAGACCTAAATGTAGTGAAAGTTTTGAAACATGAGGAGAATAAATCTAAGATGACATTCCTACTTAGGCTAGCAGAAGCATATCAGCCTCAAGCATGAATGGAAATCAAACCACAAGTAGATGAAAATCAGGCAGCAACTGAATGTGCCAAAAAAAGCAAAAGAAACAATACAAGGTGATGGACCAGATGAGAAGGCAAGAAATGTGGAAAATGCATAAATATAGTTTCAAGTATAGAAAACTTCTGGAAGAACCTCATGTTGATCAGAAACGAACGCAGGAATGGTTAAGGAGTGGCGAATCCAAACCAAAAGATGAAAGGTTAATATCGGTGGCACAAGACAGTGGGCTATGTACACTTTGGTTTACAAAGTCCATTGAACACATGGGAGAAACAGATAATAAAGTAGGTTTTGTAAAACAGAATTGGAAACAATTCAACACTTCGTTGCTGGTTGCGGCATACTAACGGCGGAAGGACTGTATACTGAAATGCATAATAATGTGGCAAGACTGTTCCACTGGGGACTGTGCAAACATTATGGTACTGAAGAGGCAGAAAAACACTGGAAACATGAGCTACAAAGCTACTTAAAAAATGATGAAGTCTACATCACATGGGATCATGCATTACTAACAGTTCAAAAGATAGATACTAGAAAAACGGATATAATGGTGCAAAAAAGAAGACAAAAGTAGCATTTTCATTGAAATCACAACACTCAAGTGACTACAATGTCTTGCATACAGAGAGACACAAAGTCATAAATATCAGGATTTGCAGGCAGAAACAAGAACAATGGTGGAAGAAAGATACCCAGATAGTTCCAATACTAGTAGAAGGAACAAGTTTTATAAAAAATAATCTACAATCGTATTTAGATATGTTACCAATACATGTAACTCTGTACGAATTGCAGGAGGACTCATTCCTGGGCACACTGCAGGTGATGCAAAGAGCACTTCTGGCTGACATCAAAGAGTGATGATACTAATTTCATGAACTTTAATCATACTTTGACTTAGGAATGGGATCCATTCTCATCACAACAGAAATCCAAAAGATTTGGAGAAATTAGAAAGACAGAGAATACAATATATACTTCTTCTTAATAATTAATTACCACTGACATTTTACACTCACTACTCCACCACCAATTATCCTTGCCAAATGTATCTTACTCTATGTTCATCCTCTCGAGTAAACTCGAGTCACCGTTTTTTGTTCCCCTACTCGTACACATTGCATTTTGTCACTACATTTAATGCAAATATAAAATGACTGCACTGCTATTTGTTGTATCTCTGGTGTATATGGGATATTTAAACTTTACAATGTCTGGCTTCTTTTATTCTAAAACATTTGTAAACATTCACGCATTTTGAATGGTACTTAACTTGAAGACAATATTTTTTGTATATGTTTTTGTACATGTAGTCTGCTTTGGTTTTCTTTTTCACTTGGTCTCATTTCGCATAAGGGACAACCCAGTTAACAAAATGTCAATAAAATAAATAAGTCATGCAATTGCTATTCATATTAGTGAGGTTGCAGATACAAATTCCAGCACACACAACTATCATGACCTGAATGGGTTGGGCAGATGTGTAGTCAGACATACTTTTTCCACACTCAGAACTCATATTGATGCCCTCTCCTCTCCTCTAATATTTAAGCATTTGCATATCTTTCCAAATTTTGTCCCAGTACTCTCAAGAAATGTATAATTCACTTTCAGCTAAAATATTATACAACCTCAAAAAAGATTTTTAGAGAACCATTTAATCTCTAAGCATGTTATATAAATACCTGCATTGTACACATTAAGTAAACGTGTTTATTACATTCAGCTTCATTGAACAACTACGCAGTTCAACTTCATTTAACAACTACGCAGTTCAAATCATAACAATCAGTTGTCCTTGGTTATTAAGGAAAAAATAACATAAAACAAGCACCTGATACCTGTCAATACACTGATTATATACTCACTGTTATAAATCGTTTATCTAGTACAATACATGCCAATGCACTGACCAGTTAGAAATTGCCGAGTACTCTTCTTTCAGTGTGGTGCATATTAACAATAATTTATACATTTGTGGTTTTTAATAAGAAACACCACACACATCATGATAATCTAAGCATTAGCCACCAATTCAAGTAACTAGATATTCATCTATCAATGAGGAATGCACACAATGAGCACCTGGTTTTCTTAGCACCCAGCAAGAATAAAAAATACTGCCCCCTTTAATTTAGTACATTCCAAATCATTTACATATTCCAATAAAATGTACTAAAATGTTAATGTTATTTGTATTCCAATATCCCATTATTTTTTTTCAACTCTTCTTCAAAGATAATCTGGTACACAACCAAAATATATTTTCAACATTGTAAATCCATCTGCAAAATCATCCTCCTTAACCACTGTGCATTATAAACAAATTTCTACAGACAATTCTATTCAAATATTCTTAACCACTTGAATTACATGACAACAAAACTTGTCTTTACATTACCTCATCTATCCCTACTTCCAATAAAGTAATCTAGTCTTTCCCAAGATTCCTAACAATCTCCTCATTTAATGAGCCCTAATCCTTTCATTACTGGAGTACAATTCCCTTCCCACTGATAAAAGATGCCACCAAAGATGGGTTATCTTCCAGTATTTCAGTCATACCAATTTGTCTTGCCATGCAAAGCATGCTTTCATGTTCCAGTTAAATGCATGCATCCCATATTTCTGTTTAGACTGTACCGACATATATCAACTATCACCAGACTACAATTATGCTTAATAAATCAGTCTTTTATTTCTATTTCTTCAACATCTCATACCAGCTTGCCCCAAAATTCCCAATTTATGTTCACCCAAAGGTATGAAAAAATTGACCGAGGTTTTACCTCTATACTCCTAATACATTCTATAGTATCACCAGTACCTGCTTTATGCTGCAGGATGCCGTCACTCTTCCGGCATAATGCATCTGGAAAGAATCTCTCAGTTTTAATCTAATTTCCTGTAATCAGCCTCAGTATTTCCATTTAGCATCATAATTTTGAATAGACAGCAAGTATATAATCATCAATTGTATAGCCTCATAATACAACTCTGTACCAGTATATTTAAACCACCTGCCTCCCTTGGAGGTCTCAATCTGTCACATGAAACAGTAGGTTTACTACATTCCAGATATAAATATGTACCACAGTAGGAAAATATGCACCAAGACACAAAATATATAGCAAAGCAGCACAGAATAAAGACAGCACTCTCCAATCCAGCTCTATTCCTTTCATTTTCAATCTCAAAAATTACCTTTCTTCTGCATCTTTAATTCAAGTCTTAAGTGATCCTTACATTGATTTCCTAAACAAATACCTAAATACTTTGTGCATTCTGGTGTCCCACGAGGATCTATACTAGACCCCATACTTTTCAACATATTTATCAATGACCTTTACAATGCTAGAAAAATGCTACCCTAGTTCAATATGCAAATGACTCAGCCTTAATCTGCTTTGCCAAATCTCTCTCTAAACTTCAAGATATTACACAACAATCCTTTGTATTGATTGAAACATGGCTAAACAATTCATAGCTACTTCTAAATCCTTATAAAACTAAATTAATGCTCTTCACCCCAAAAACATATCACTACTAAAACAACACTATTCCCTATAATCTCTGCTAACAACATGGTTATTGAAAAAGTAAACCAACACAAAATTACTTTGTGTCATCATAGATGACCAGATGAAATTCAACCACTTTTTATCACACAACTAAACACATTATACAGAGTAAAATCCTACCTTACTGACATATCCAGAAGACATATAGCCTCTACTTTTGTACTTTCAGAATGTATGGTGCAACATCTCACCTTTAATGAAATATAGATCGTGTTCCATTGTTCGGAAAACTTCAGATCTAGATAAATGATGAACAGTGACACAATTACTGCTGTCAGGAACAGGAGAACCTGGAAAAGATAAAAACAGAATACATCAATGGAAACAACTGAAACAGCTCAATACTGAAGTCATCTAGGAATGAAACATACTTAAGCTGTCTGTGACTAGAGCTCTGAACAGAGAGACATTCTTGTCAGTGAACTGAATTCCATCTCCAGCGATAAGCTGTTTAAATTTGCATACAGCACAATAATAAACTCATCAGCTTCCTGAAACCGATATTTGTGATATTTTCTGAATTAATTTATCTAAATAGATATCAAGTATGCAGAGTGCATTAACTTTTGTTTTGTTTGATATTTAGCAAAGTAGCAAAGATCTGTCTAAGCTTTGTAGATTCTTCAATATATATTCACTTTTATACTTAAGATAGTTCATAAGTAAGGACATTGTTGGCTTTACTGAAAGTACAGTGAATATTAGTCGGTATTTTTATTATGCTGCACTTTAACATAAAGTATCAGGAGGTGTAAACGCAATGCACAAAAGTTGAAAACATCATATACAAAAACAACTCTAAAATATGACCCATTGCATATTGTAAAAAAACATCTGATACAGTAGGAATATTTTTGGTATCTCCAAAATGAGTCCTTGATGTTGCATATATTCAAAACCAGTTATGTAATTTGGTAGGGATGGGACATAATAGGCAAAATAGAGTTCCAAACTTTTAAGATGCATTCTAGGCAACAAAAGTAGCCCCTCTCTGGTTAAGTAGCTGATAGGACAAGTATCATGTAGGGCGCAATCTATTCGAACTAAAAACGTAAAAGTCAAGTATGCTGTTAATGCTGTCCAATATAGATCCCACATGAGTGGCATGACAAGGTCCTTATGAAGGTCACTGAAAAGCACTCCTAGAACATTTATGCACCAGCCTGTTGCCCCATAAAGGATATAGGTGGGAAAGCATATAGGGTAGCAAATGCTTGTATTATGGCATGAATGACCATGGCCTGTGTCTTGGCTGCAATTAATTCAAACAGTCATGATTCACCCAATGGATAATTAGTTCCAGATAGTCCTCAGCAGTGATTTGTTGGATAGGGAAAGCTGATCATTAGTGCCATAGCAGTTTCAGTTAAGCCTCCCTCCTTCAAATGTTACCCACTAGTAACATACATAGCACAAACAGTAAAAAAGTAAGATCAAGCCTTCTGACATACTACTGCACAGCAAGTAGCTCCCAAAGGGCTTAATTGAGTCAACTCACCATAAGCTCTTTAACAGATAAGAGATGAACAACCAAAAACTGTGGAGAAAAGTCCACATTTGGTATGCAGGCTAACAATAAGGATGCCCTCATCCATGATGTCAAATTCAGAGAAGATATTAAGGAGGGACAAGATGGATTATGATTACTAATCCATCATCACTGGAAGATCATTAACTACCCCTAAAATGGGCTATATCAATGTTAAGTCCAGCTATAAATCCAAACTGGTGTGGATATTGGAGACCATTCAAGGATAGGTAAGACTGCAGCTTTTCACATAATGCTTTCTCAATACCTTTTCTTGTAAAATAATTTTTAGAGGTAGAACAATAATTTACCATTGCATGAACAGCCTAAGTTGTTTTCTTAAGCACAGTTATATTTTAGCCTCATCTTACAAGATGAATGCACACTGATCAACAGCTTAACTTCAGCTCTCCCAGTTTGAAAAAATAAAAAGAGACAAGACCTAATAATTCTGACAGTTTTAGTAAAATTCAGTTACTGGCTGGTAAATATACTTCCTGGATGCCAACAAACAAGAAACTTAGACAACTTGAAGGAAAATCAACTAGATAAGGTGAAGAGAAAACACTGACTGGTAAGAATCCTGAAGCTGTTCAGCAAAAAGCAGTTCAAGTTCCAGCTCTGGTACAGACATAGCTTCCAGTAATTTAAAGGAAATATAAATCAAATGTGCTCAGAGCTGACTGAAATAAATGAAACATTGAAGGAGTAGATCAACTCAAATAAAGGATAAAATTAAAGTGGAGCTTAAAATATGGTAGACATATGATATGATATATGATGCAAGGGGTCTGTAGGCTTGTAGCCTTTTCCTGGTTGATGCCTTGAATAGCAACCAGACCAATCAGGAACATTAAACACAGGCACTCACTCTCCAACCAGAAACAGTAAGGAATCAATGCATTCTGCTCCCTCTGTCAACCAGGACCGGACTATAAGCACAGACTCTAAGTGGTCATGTATAAAGCAGTTATCAGGCTTCCTGGTCATCAGCAGTCTCCAGGAAAGAATGTCCATGTACTTCTTCTCTCACCAGGAGAAACAGAAGCATGAATCCCAGTATGACTACTGAGAGGCAAAATGTGGGCGCTCCAATAAATGGTGGTCTTGCAATATATGTTTAAAGGTAAGATAAAAAAAATGGTTTATCCTAAACACTGCAGTGTACACTAAGCAGTTAGATATGAAAGTGGGTAACTTTAAGATTTAGCCATCTAAGTGGACAGCCATTATTTTTAAAATAGCAAGCCAAATTGAAAGGGGGTGGGCACTTTTGTATTCTGGTACTATGGAATACAGTGGAGTAGTCAATAAATTTAAATAGCTGAAGGGGAGTGATTTCATAAAACAATAATTTTGTGCTTACTCACACCAGCCAGTGAAAACAGAGAGGAACAAATCTAAATTTGTGGTCCGGATGTTTCAATACATGTTTAAATAATACATTATTGGTGTTGAGGTTACTTAAATCCCTCATATGCTCGTAAATCCTGTCTTTCAACCTTCTTTTAATTTTCCCTATACAGTATCCACTACATTTAGTACATAAAGCAGCATATACCACCCCCTTCGAGTTATAGGAAAATCTCCCATTGGGCCTGATATAAACATTGCTGATCCTTATTTCGTCTATATTCAGCAAAAATTTACATTGGGCACAAAAAACACACTTCTTGGTACTCCTAAAACTAGTATGTTGTTCATCCTTATCCATCCTTTCCATCACTTTTTTGAAAGTCATGCCGAAGATACATAAGGACCTTTGTAACCCACCTATGAGACCCATTGTTAGTGCAAGGGGCTCTAATACCCATAGTTTAGGGAAATACATTGACATCATGCTCAAAGACATCCTTAAAGATGAACAACACATTTGTGTGTATTGAAACATCCGGACCACGAATTTAGATTTGTGGTGATTGAAGGGGTACATATTGACATCAGAGGAAGATCATGGGAAGACCTGCTTGAGTTTAAAGAATTATGTTGGCAAATTAGACTCAATGCTACTGTCTTCCCAGGTCTTAATGATATAGTCAGTATTGGAAGCCTTTTGAGGCTTCAGTCTTGCACAGTTTAACTAAGTATACATGCTACGAAAGCTTTTGTTACTTTATATGTTTTCTTAAACTTTTAGAAAGTGTTTTAGGGTTTGGTTATGTACAAACACACTCCTTTAGGTTGTTTAGTTTTTTAAGATTTGTACATTTGGATAATGTTTGTACTTGTTTTGATATTTTATTGGATGAGAAAGTCACGTGTCATTTTCAATTTTGTATTTAAATGGTATTGTGTTAGGAGTTCTATGTTCTGATGAAGTCAAGTGTTACATGCTTTGACGAAAGCGCTTAATACAATTTTATCCTGTCACTGGTATATCATGGAGACTGTGTTTTTAGGCTTGGAACTTAGTAGTTTTTGCTGGTTCCTGGTTCATAGACTGCTGGCATCTTACCAGGATCCCATAGGTCAAAACACAGCCCAGAGTTTGTTTCATATGAAGCTTTCCATGACCTTAGTATAGGAAGTAGAGAGATTGGACAGTAATAATTATTGCTAAGTAGAGATGAACTGGCTTTGAGATGAAAATTACAATTAGTTTTCCAAGTTTTACAGACATCACCAGGATAAATGAAAGGGTGAACAACTGGACCTGGGGCATAGCAAGGACAACATCTGCAGATCAGAGAAATAAGCAGTGCATTTCCTTTTGTCTGGGGCTATCAAAATATAAGTACCAGTGTATGAATGAAATTATGTTTTAATTGATGTTGCATGTGGTAGTGTATGTAGATTATGAAGATGAATATATGTTTGTGTAAACGTTCTGTGAATATGAAATGGGTGATTGTTTTGTCAAGGTGCATGTTGTGTCTGCAGAACACTGAGTAGTTATTGTTATCCTTCCTGGGTCTGTGCCAAAGAGGGATGGTGTTCTATCTCTGACCCAGGTAACTGGTGCTCATTAGCAGCTCTGACACAGGAAGAGCCTGGGTGGGAGAAATGTGAAGGAGCATGACTTGCTTCACCTTTCCAGGGGATGGGGAGAGGCTAAACACACTCTAGTACACACACAATAGTGAAGAAAATGGTAAAAGGAGTACCAAACCACGATGGAAATAATGATGAATAAGTTCTAGTAAAATCCAACAGGAAAAGTCTTTATTATGAACCAAAAAGTAAGCGCTTTCGCGTGGGTCCTCCCACGCTTCATCAGACAACATTATATACAAAATGCAAACCCATTATATACTCCTTGCTAGGACAGCAAGGCGGGAAATAAACCAATTAATTAAGCAATTAGCGTGTTAAAAGCAGTTCGTAATTAAACACATACCTCAACTGCATTCTTCTTAGTTCAGAACACAAGCATTAAAAAATGCATAACTATATTAAAAAGCTATTATTGTTGGAATCAAACATTATGTAGTTCAGACAAAGTTACTATATCGCTAAACATTCAGAACACATAATCTTGATGTTGATGTCAACAAAAGAACTCCAGACAAATCAGCAATAGACTATAATAACAAAGCTTCAGTGAAGCCGAAGTATCACTTAAACTCATTTCTATGTAGATCAACCTGAAAACATATATACATTAATTTATAAAAGACTTGCATTCAAATACAAGTCTCAATTATAATGATATCATTTCAAAATTGATGTAGTGAAGAATGCTAGAGCCTATTGTAGTTAAAACTCGTGACTACATAGTCCACATAACTCTACTAAGCTCCTAAGCATCCAAAGTATACAGTTTCGACAAAAAATTTTTTAGAAGGACAACGTCAAGAATAATAACTTCTGGAGCGATGCTTCATGGAAACTAAGACATCACTCAAACACATTATAAAAACATCTAATGTAAATATATGTGTATGATTGTATAAGTAACATCGTTCATATTGATAATGAGCTGCAGCAATATTACGTTAGTCTCTAAATACTAGGCATATAAATGCCATTAAAATTCATATGTCCCGTTGCTATATAAACCCATACAACATAACATATACATAAATAAGAATATAATCTACATACTTAAGGTATATGACTGAAAATATATAGTGATGTTATATGGCAAGATGAAATTCAAAAACACATCAAAATATGTGTCACAGACAAAAATACATATACAGAAAAACTATGTATATATATATATGTCAATGTAAAACTAAAAAAGGGGGACATTACTATAAATGTATATATGACTAAGGCTGGAATAAATAAATACAATGTTTAAAAGTATCTAAAGAATAAAATTAAGCATATGATAGCTTATTCATATATATCACAATAGTGAAAAAATTGTAAGGCAAATGGAACACAGAATATATCCTGAAGCTATTGTATGTTATTTAACTCAAGTACTGGTCTCAGAGATACATAGGCGTTAAGTCCTAGAAATGTATGTGAGTCAAGTTGCATAATCCATTTCAATTCAATAGTGCAATTTCACCACTGGTGACTCTAGAAAGCACTGCCAATTGCTTCAGCAGGGGAGGCAGGGCTGTTTGGAGGGAAGGCCCCTTGCAAAATTGAGGGGACATTCTCTCTGGTGAGCCCACTGCATGTCCCCTCCCCAGTGCTTCCCTACGTGCATGTTGTGAAGTGGGGCTTAACCAGAGGAAGCTTAAACTATCCCAGATGGCTGTCTAAATCATCACCCCTGCAGTCAACATTCATCCAGTCATGGAGTACAAATGAGCTGAATGGCCAGGAGAGGGATAGACAATGGAAGAAAAAATGGTAAAAAAAAAAAAAAAGATAGTCACCATTACCCATCTTCTTTGAAATGCCAACCACAAATTTATAATAATAATAATGTATGACGGTTTAGGGACACAAAGATTACCATACATGAAAAAATGTGTGTGTACTTGCAGGCATGCATATGTATGCTCGTATGTGCATGTTGTGTGAATAGTGTGAGATTGTGTATGCATGAGATGTGAGCCAAGCGTACTTCGTTCATTCAGATGTTCGGGTATTTGACAGAAGTTTTGAAGCTTAAGTCCCAGAAGTATTGCAGTTGAGACCTTGACATTCAGTAAACTATACTTTGCCTACCTTCTGGCTTGCAATGGTGGAGAGAAAAGCAATTGCATTTACAAACCTAATTTTAGATAATTGTTTTTCAAAGAATCCGTTATAAATTGCAGAAGCATATTGTTTTCAATAAGGTAGACACCGGTGAACATTGCCATAGTCCAGCAATAGTGGAAGTATAAGATTCATCTTACAGCTTGAAATGTGTCTACTAGTGGCTTATTTACTTTTCTATCATTTGCATTATTTCAGTCTAAAATTCCATATAAGCCATGTTTTTCAGGCCATTAATGAATTTCTATCATAAGCAATAGATACTACAAAATCATCAGCTTCATTGTTTAGTATTCATTCCTCTGATAGTACAGGATAGTCCAGTTTCACAGCTGGATGTTACACATATAGCTGGTCCCAGTAACAATCATCCAATTAAAAAATATTCAGCTGTTCCTTGATAACTTTTCAGAACTTTTGATTTGTTTTATCTTCTATAAAAAGCTTCCTGCTACATCCTTCAACACTTCCCTTATACCCCCCATTATTACAAAGTCTGAGATTGTCAAAACTCAGAGAAACTTGGAAAGTCAAGATATCAGAATCCATTTTCATTTGTTTAACCCCAAATGAACAGTCTGCACATGGATGGCCATTAACTGGGCAACTGGATATCTCTTCATTTGTTTTTCTCAGAACGGCAGTTCTTTTGGAAATGTGTTAGCCAAAGTTGTATTTAAGGTGCTCTGAACATCTGTTTATTGTAATCCTATTTTTAAGAATATCCCATTCTGTAACCTTATGGGGTAAAGTACAGTTGTGTAAAATGCTAACTTAACAGTTGTTGACCTCTTCACTGTTGCAGTATTCTTCACTAAAGAGGATTCCCTGCCAAGGGAAGCCCAATGTCTGGCAGATATCCAAAAGCCTTAGGATTGTATAGACATTATATGTCATGTGTATGCTTCCCGCTCAAGGTGTAGGGCATAAAGGTGATGTACAGACATACATACCTAAGAACTGAAGAGCCCCAGGAGGAGCAACAGTCCTAGGAAGTAGGAGAAAAAGGTTAAGAGTAGAGCAGAAGGGGGAGGAGGGAGGGAGTGACAAAAATCTAATATTAGGGTACGATTTTACACAACTGTACTATGTCCTTCCATATCACTGTTGCAGTATTCTTTACCTAAGGGAGCGTATGAGCTCCCAAGAGGAAACTTGGGAGGAGAAAGTCCCAGAAGAGCCCTCAAGAAATCCATGCAGGATAGCTCTGGCAAAACCAGCTTTTGCTCTGTAAACATCCAATTTGTAATGCTTAGTAAATGTATGGACAGACATCCAAGTAGCAGCTTCAAGGATTGAACTGGTACCCAATCCTTTTAAAAAAGCACCGGGGGAAGCCACGGCCCTGATAGAATGAGCTTTAACTGAGGCTGAAAGGCTTTTCCCATGAAAGGACTAACAAAAAATAAATGACCATAGAGATCCAAGAAGAAATGATTTAGTTAGAAACAGCCAAACCTAGAGATCTGGGATGAAAGAAAATAAAAAGTTGCATGGACTTGCAAATGGCCTTAGTCTTATGTCTATGCAAATCAGTGTGAAGAACCCTCTCACTAGCAGACTGTGGAGAAGAAAAAGGGAGAGCAAGTTAATAGACTCATTAATATACAACTCACTAACCACCTTGGGCATAAGAAGAGGATTTGTATGAAGAGACACCTGTTCCCTACGAAAAACTAAGAAAGGAGGAACAGCCTAGCTGAAGTAAGGGTCAAAAGAAGAACAGACTTCCAAGTACAATGTTGCAAGAAAGCTGAAGCTGTGGGCTCAAAAGGTGCTCGATTCAATTTTTCAAGAACAAAATTAAGATCCCAGAAAGGAAGAGGAGGCTTCCAGGGAGGTCTGATAAGAAGGATGTCTAAGAAATTGCTTGACCTCAAACCTAGAGGCCAGAGGGGGAGCTAATGGCAGACAAGCAGAAATTGCTGAAAGATGAACTTTAACAGAAGGATATGCTAACTCAGCATGGAGCAATTCACACAAATAAGAGAGAACTAGGGGGATTTCCACAGAAAGTGGATCCTAGTTATGAGCAAGACACCAGACTTCCATTTGGACATACAAGATTTCCTGGTAGCAGGTTTCCTGCAGAACCTAAGCATGCCTTCAGAAAAAAGGTGCCTAAAAGGGCTCAAAACCCTATCACCCACAATGTGAAGATGGATGAGAGACCTTTTGTCTTGTGTGAGTAGGTCCACCCTGTGAGGCAACTTGTGGTGATTACCCTTGACTAGGTGCAGAAGAGGGAACTAATGCTGTCTGGGCAGAAGAGAGTCACCAACAAGATTTTGGGGGACTCTAACTTGAGAAGGACACTTGGAAGAGAGAATCCAAAGAGAAACATCTCCATCCAAGAAAAGGATAGGGTGTCCACCTTCCAGGCCACAGGACTCAAACTCTGGCCCAAAAAAGGGGAAGTTGTCTATTCAAAGGACAGGCAAAGAGATGTACTTGAGAAGTACCCCATTGATGGACTATGTCCCGAAACACATTTCTGGGAAGCATCCATTTGAGAGCCTGTGTTTTGGACCTCTTCAAAGAGTCTCCCACTATATTTTGCTCTGAAGGAATGTATATAGTCTGAAGAGTCACACGATACTGGACAGATAGATCCCCTACTTGAAGAGGTAACCTGCAGCAGAGGGAGGACTGTGTTCCCCCTTCCTTTTTGATGTACCACATCATTGTGGTATTGTCTTTAAAGATTTTGAGAGACCCTTGAAGAAAAAGGGAATGAAAGTTCTGAAGGATGAAAATGAGAGACCTCATCTCCTTGATACTGATGTGGTCTGCCTCTGATAAGGGGGCCAGAGACCCTGGGCCTTGAGGGGACTGAAAGAAGCTCCCCACCCCATATCTGAGGCATTCAGAAAAAAATTCCTGAGAGGTGATTGGGGGCTGAGTGACAGCTGATGAATCCACCACTGTAGCTCGAGTTTGAGGCATGGAAGAAAAGGGACTAGAAAATCTAGAGAATGACAATGTTGGAGCCAAACTGATTTTAGGAGCCACTAAAGTTTTTTTCATTGAAGCCTGGCTAGAGGTAGTAAAGGAATGGTGGAAACCATGATTCTGAAACCACACGGAAATTCCCTGGCTGTAAGTAAAACCCAAGGAAGAAGTGATTGAAAAAGGTGGGAAGAGAAAGCATCGTGGGAAGAGGCAGGGAAGCCAGTATAAGGATGAACTGAAGCCTGCAACTGAGAAAATACATGATCCTGAGAAGGAACCAGGACAGACTTTTGGAAGTTTATGGTAAACCCCAGGCTTTACAAGAAACAAACAATATAGTGGAGGTCTCAGGAGAGGAAGCCTGAATGAGATCATCCTGATAAGGAAAGATTTAAACCCCATTCATCATGCAAAAAGAAATCACAGGAGTGATTCAGATTGGTGTGCAGTTCTTTAACAAAAAAATGTAAAACAGATGAGGCTGTGAATATGAAATAAGAAGGGTGGAAAAGGGCACATTTAAACTATTAAACATTTACTGTTCACAGAAAAGGATATATTTCCATTTTATGATATCAGTGAATACTCCATTTTTGCATACTTGCTGCACATTGAATATTTTCCTACTGGCTTCACCCTGATCCAGTTATGAGTTTCTTCCTGTTTCCTGCAGTGAATCCAGTCAATATGTACTGCAGGACAAGAGTCCAGTAACATTTGATGGCTCCAGCTAGCACAAACTGAAGATTAATATAATTGCTGTGAAAAAAATAGAAGCTGTTATCCACATGTTTAAGTGCTTGTCAAAGTACAGTACGTTACAGTTAGGAAGTAGATTTTGACTACAGTAAGATGGTAATTATCAGAGGTCTTCGATGGCAATGAAGTAATGGACCATCTGACTGTGTTAATTATTGAGGATTGGTTACTACAGATGGGAGTCATGCATGAACACTGGAGTATAGTGGCATATCAAATAATGGCGATGTGGAAGAGTTAAGTGACTGAACACCATTACAGACATTTCTGGAGCACTGTTGTCATAGCTTTTACAGACAATATTTATAAAGTTTTCAGAAGCCATGAATTAGTATGATTTATCTATGATTTAGTTTTCTTCTTGTTGAGGTGTAGGCTGTTCTGAGATAAACGTGCACAAATATGCTTGGTGTGGTTCATTTAGACAGCTTCTAGCAATTGCTCGGCTGGCTTGGAGTTCCTCTAGGAAAACACCTAGTACTTCCCCTAGGCATCCTCCATGTGCTGAGTAAAGCCTCCATTTCTGAGGATGGGTCAAGCAGGTAGCAGCTGCTCACATCTATCATCAAGTGCCAGTTCCTACTTCCAACATGAGCCACTAACTGAACTTGGGTCACATGTGACATATCAGGGCTTTGTCTCTCGATGCTACAAGTCCCCTGCATCATAGTCTAGGCTTTATGCTTCAATGACGTGAAGCAGCTGAGAGGGCTATCACAAAAAGAACAAAAGCTTTTATTGAGTGCCTGCTGCAAGGAGGGAAGAACTTGCAGAACCCATGTTAAAGCTTGTCCCTGTGTTTCAGCAAAACTGGTTTCTGTTGAAACATGATATATTATCTAGTTGTTGATATTTAGAACATGGAATGAATGCAATTTGAGATTATATACATTTCTTTCAGTACCATGACAGAATTTTACATAGCCACTAACACCATTTATAACAACATGAGTGATTCAAAAGTAACAGGGGGATCTGTTCATTAATATGAGAAGAACATTCAAAACAGTAAATCATATCCTGTGCCTCTACAAGCTTGGCAAATTAATTTTGGCCCAAATATGATAAGATTGCTTCAAAGTTTTCTGTAAAACAGAACATTCCTAGTACTCCTAGGAACCTGTCTTTTGGTCTGAACAAACTATTAACATGGGAGTTCAAACAAGGATCCATCATTGGTCAACTGCTGTGTTTCCTATTCATCAATAATGTATCTGCTGACCTGTCCCACCTCAACTTGGCCCTTTATGCAAATATCCCATTACTTTGGTGACCTTTTCAAAAAGGTCCAACCAGGTAGTAAGAATGAGCTGCCCTTGACAAATCCAAACTGAAACCAGTGCAGTGTTTGGTGGTTCCTTATGTCCTGATTGATTAGTTCCATAAGTCTTTCCATTGATTTGCATATGAGGTTGGTCAAACTTATGGGTCTTAATTCAGCACCTACTGAATGATTTCATGGTGAATAAACATATTTTTAATTTTTTCGTTTTGGTTGCTGTTGGTCGTCTTTGGGCATTTAAAATCTTACCATAACAATAAATGTCCCTCTTTTCACTGTTGCAGTATTCTTTACCTGATGGATTTCCTTCCAATGATAGCCCAATGTCCAGGCAGTATACCAAAGTCTTTAGTTCGGATAGGCATTGTATGTTCGTCGCGCAAGGCATAGAGCATAAAGGTGATGTACAGGCGCACACACTCAGAACTGAAAAACCTGCAGGAGGAATAGAATGCCCTTAGCAAAAAGTAGAACACGTGCATCCAGAAGGAGAAAAGGGAAGACAATAATGAAGAACCCCTCAGCCAGGAGGACAAGAAACGTACAGGACAAGAGCTAAAACATAAGGTAGGAGGGAGGGAGCAAATACTGAAACAGCAAGAAGGATATCTACTGTTATGGTAAGATTTTACACAATGGTACTATGTCCTTCCATATCACTGTTGTATTCTTTAAAGAAGGGAGAGTACAAGAGCTCAAGATGAAGCCTGGGAGAAGGAAGTCACAGAAGAGCCCTCTACAAGCCCATGCAGGATAGCCCTGGCAAAAGCATGCCCTGGAAATAACATTCAACTTGTAATGCTTAGGAAAAGTATGAACGGTGGACCAAGCAATAGCCTTAGTGATGTAATTGGTATCCAGACTCTTGAAAAAAAGCACCAGAGGAGACAACTGCCTGAATAGAATGTGCCTTTACTGACTTGGAAAGGCACTTTCCATAAAAAGAATAGCAAAATGAAATGGCCTTAGAAATCCAGGAAGACATGGTTTTCTTAGAAACAGCCAAACCCAAAGTCCTGGGATGAAAGGCAACAAAAAGCTGCTTGGATTTGCAAATAACTTTAGTTTTATTCAAATAATATCCGAGCAGTCTATGCCAATCCAAGGTGTGAAGAACTCCCTCCCTGGCAGACAACAGAGAAGTAAAAAAAAAAAAAAATGTAAGCTGAACAGAATTGTTTAAGGGACAACTCATTGACCACCCTGGGCATAAAATGCCTGATCTTGTGCAAGACTCATGGTAACAGAAGAAGTGGAAGGAAGGAGTAGAGAAACACACCCTTCCAAGGAAAAGACAGGGCATCCACTTTCCAAGCCAGAGGACTTGGAAATCTGGAACAGAATACAGGAAGTTATCTGCTCAGAGCAGATGCGAAAACATTTACCTGAGGAATATCTCACAAATGGCAATGTCCAGGAACACATCTCTATGAAGCATCTATTCATGAGTTTGGGTGCTGGACTTGCTCAAGGAGTCTGCCAGAAAATGTAAACTGCCTAAGGAGTCACTTGATACTGGACAGCTAGATCCCAGACCTGAATGTCTATTCTGTGAAGGTAGGACCTTGTGCTCCCTTGCTTGTTGACATACCACATCACTGTGGTACTGTTTGTGAAAACTTTGAGAGGCCTGCAATGAAAGAGGTAATGAAAATCCTGAAAAGCCAGAAGCAGAGCCCTCATCTCCTTTACATTAATGTGGTTTGAACTCTGATGAGAAGGCCAGGAACCCTGAACCTTGAGGATGCCATGGGATGCACCCCATCCCCTTTCTGAGGCATCTGTAAAGAGCTTCTGAGTTGGAACTGGAGTTTGAAAAGGAAACCCAGGTTAAGGGAAGGTTGACAAATCTACCACTGAAGCTTGAGCTTAAAGGGAAGTCCAAGAGGTGGCAATGTTGAAGCCACACTAACTTGTGGTACCACTGAAGCTTCCTCGTGTGGACCCTGGAGAGAAGGAACAGGGGAATGTGTGAGCCATGAACAAGATAATCCTAAGAAATTCCCTGTCCATGACAGATTCCAGAGGAAAAAAGGACTGAAAAAAGGCAATTAGAGACACAGCCATAGGGACAGGCAAGAGATGCCAGCATGGAAACTGAAGTCTGTAGCAAAGGAAAATATAATCCTATGAAGGTGTCAGAACTGATTTCTGGAAGTTTATGGTGATCTCCAGAATCTAACAGGGAAGTAGTAAACTTGAAATCCAGAAGCAGAATATTGTGGGAATGAGCTTGAATAGGCAAATCATCTAGATAGGGAAAAATCTGAATTCCTGAAAACCTGCAAAAGGCAATGACAGGAGCAAATCATTTGGTGAATACCCTTGGGGCAGCAGAGAGGCCAAAGGGCAAAGCAGAGAACTGAAAATGCAAGGGAGAGACAGAGACATGTAAAAAATTCATGATGAGGGGATGGGTGGGGATGTAAAGGTATGTACCCTTGAGATCCAGAGAGAGACCAGGAAGGTATGGGGTAGAAGAAAAGGAAATAATGGCTGTAGAGATGACATCTGAAAGGAAGGAATCTTGTGAAAGGTGCGCTGCTTGGAAAGATCCAGAATTGGTCTCCATGTGCTCTTCCTTTCATGTGACCAAAAATATTCTGGAATAAAATTCCTTACTTACCTGGGCAGGAGGCATGGCTTGAATGTTGCCCTGAGCCAATGTGAAGAACTTCTGTGAAATAAGAGAGCTGTTCCTGAGGAGGTTAAGGAATTCCTGAAAATGGAGATAGGGACTTCCAAACCATGAAACATCTCTGACAGAGGATGGACAGAACCCAAGAGTTTGAAGTGATTCACATCCAATTCACAACCGATTTGAAATGGAGAGGGAAGATGGAGGGACAATGAAGCCTGGCTGATGGAAGGAGGAAACAAACTGCCAAACAGAACCAGGCTTGTCCTGGAAAACAGGTTTCTGAGTGGAAAGATTCTGAGTAGACTTAGCAGGAGGCATGCGCCTAAAGCCCTTCTTGCCCTTAGGAGGAAGGAGAGATTGTCTACAAACAATGGCAGATTTGTAGGAATAACTCCTGTGAAATTTAGAAATAGAAGAAACAAAAATAGATTTGAGCTTCTGCAAAGCTTTACTCTTGTCTTGCGAAGACTTGAAAATCTCAGCAGCAGCTGCAGATCCAGAAAGGCTTTTATTATCTAAAGGAGCATTCAAAAGTTTGGCCTTAATGCCATCAGGTGAAGCAAAGAATAATACTTCATAATTGAATGAAAGGAACCCAAGGAAGCAGCCCTGTAAGAGGCATCAGCTGCATTTGATTGAGTGGTGGGAAACTTGAGGAGAAGACCTCAGCAGGGAAAGGACGAAGCCTTCCTGTCAGAGATAGGAAGGTCAGAAGCCACCTTACATACCTGAGAAAGGGCAGCCAAAACATACCTGGTCATAGGAGTCTGGCAGTTGATGTCCCTAAAGGATAAAGTGGCAGCACTTTAAACATTCTTGCCCAGCCTTACCATAGCTCTATTATCCTTATCAGAAGGCAATAGCTTTGAGGAGGGCAACAACTCGGATGGGTTTTCAGGAGACTGACACTAGAGAAGGTCAGCAGAAGGACCTTTATGAAGAAATTTGCACTCCTTAGGCACTTTATAGCATCTGTCTTCTTTGGTGCAGGAAGCCGGGAGTTAGGGGCTACAGACACCACCGAGAAGTTATCAAGAAGGGCAGCCAGAATTGGAGGAACAGCAGAACATTTGGGAGACTCTTTTTTTGAATCCCAGAGACTTGAAAACAATCTCACTTAAAATAATCCATCATACAGGCAATGGTATCCCCAAGGGAGAGCTCTTCCAAAGGGGTATTTGGACTTATGGAGTCTTCCCCCTCTGAACCGTAGAACTAGGGGGAAGGGATTTGGGAAGAATAAGTCAAGGATTCTTCCTCCGAGTCCAGATCCTCATCTGAGGAATCCAGTTTTCTAGGCCTCTTGAGTGGAGTGGAAGATCAGGCAGGAGCAGGAACAGAGACCCCTTGAGGGGCTTCAAGGCCATCAAAGCATTAAATAAACTCTGAGTGAAATTCTGCCTTTCATGCTGGGGATATTTAACAATAGAAGAAATATGCTTTGTCTTTTTTTTTCTTTTTCTGCAGATCATCTGCTTGAAACAGCCTCAGACAGTCAAACCCCTGGTGTGATTCTACAATGGTTGTAGGAATCTTCTTTCTTACTTAGATCTGATGAATCCCCTCTGACTTTCAGATATAATCAACAGAGGTTCCCCCTCAGTGTCAGGTACAGACTTTTGGAAAGCCTCTGAGGACATGCGAGAAGCTGGATCCTTCCCAGCCTCCAACAGGGCTGTGGTAGAGGAATACAAACTATTGGATGGCTCTTCAGGTTTTCAACAGCCACAGGAGAAAATTCCAGGGGAGGCTGGATAGCAGCCTGATTAGACCCAACTTTTTGGACTTTTTGGCAGATGGCTGGCCATCAAGACAGGAGGATTCTGCCATAGCACCCTAAGCCAGCAACTTAAGATGTTGGTTCTGCAGGTATATGGACAAGGAGGCGAGACAACTACCTAGGGTCTTAGGCGCAAACACCTGACAAATAGACCACTGTGTATGATCATGGGAACACTCAAGCAAAACAGACACAGGTCATGATGGTCTTTATGGAAAGTCTGCCTCCCATACTGATATTTTCCCTTTCTGGATGGCATGAACACAATGACCACAAGAAAAGGAAGAAATAGAAGAAACCCCAACGAGGCACTTATCTGAAAACATGGCTTGGTAACCAACACAGCAGAAGGGTGTTCAGACCAGTGGCAAAGATGTTCTGAGTGTGTGGCTGTACATCAACTTTATGCCCTACTCCACATTTAAACATTCTATTTTTTTTTTTTTTTACTTTCCCTGTGGGGAATGCAATCCAGTTAATTCTTAATATTTTTCCTTTTTTACTTTTATAAAACAAACTACATTTGAGTTCCAATTTTGTTTTATAACGTAGGATCTGCACTTATTACAGCCTTCCAATTCAAGATGTTTCTAACAGAAAAGCCAGGTGGGAGTGATTCCCTTTCCTTCGGGAGTATGTTAAAGATGAGGGATGCTGCTTTATGTTAGAAAAAAAGTTTGTTTAGCAATGTATTTTATATAAGTTTGCTTTTTACCACTGTTTTTATTCACAGTCTCTAAATGTATTTAAATATATTTGATCATATGATAGTCTTACTACTTGTCGTGTGACTTTTCTAGCATTTAAATGTCATTTGGTGTTCAGTAGGTTTCATTCTGAAGTAGTCTAGGATTGTTTAGTTGAAAGTGTTAAATTAAAACTGTTTGCCTTATTCTACTGCCTTAGATTGACATGTTTTCATTCTGTTATTCATACTTAAAATACAAGAGCTAAAAAATTCATGGCAATGTATGTCTGAACTTCTAAAGATCCGTTAAGAAGAATCCAAGCAATTCCATGCATCTCGTTAAGAAGAATCCAAAAGCAACTTTAAGAAGCAGGAACAATAAGTGTACATTGATGCGCGCTGCTTCTCAAGAATGTAGATGTCCATGCAGCAACACACGCACAGTCACAGATTGTGTTGCATTTTTACAGAAGAATGCTGTTAAAAAGAGATTTAATTTTTTTTAATTAAATGATGTGATAGCTCTCCTAGCCAGTGCCCCCCATCCAACAGACCCTAGGCAACTGCCTAGGTTACCTAGCGCTGGATGTGGTTTTGAATGTACATATCCGAAGACAATGGTATGGGTCACAACACCCAACAATAAATACTTACAGTACATCTGTGCCTCCCACTGGATGAGCAGTGCCATTTCAGGCCATTATATCAACAACGATGCTGCTGTTCATAATAGGTAATGACAGTGGCATTGCTCAACACTATGTCACCTTGCATCCTGTCAGCTCTTTTCAAAGAGCATTGTAGTAACCCAGCAAGCACTTCTTAAAATCCCTGTGGAGAAATTAATCTCTCCCTGGTACAACATGCAGGAGCCTCATTTTTCAGACTCCCAGAAGCAGCCACAACAATACAATAGGTCCACTTAAAGACTAACATTGTAGCCTCATGCACAAGGATGCGGGTTTGTGACACAATGTAGTGATACACCACAGATCTACATATGTATACATGCTTTATACGCACAAGTATGGAGGCCACATGCCTTGCATGGAAAAGTACAAGCATAGCTATAGCTCTGATGTGTACACAGATAGTACATTGCATACAGGAGGCCGTTCACAAATATTGGCACTCTGTGGTTTAATTTTCAAAACTGCTACACTGCCTACTGTCAGCATGACAACTGTCCCACTATCTTGTACCTTATTGCTTCATACAGCTAATATATACAGGAATTTAAGTAAAAGTTATGTGAATGAGGAACACCCCAGAAAGCTAGGGAAGGAGTTATGCTTGTTAAAGTAACTCATTGACAACTACAAACTCTGCAGTGGCTATCAGGAAGGGTGAACCACATATCTTTGTTTGTGTAACTGGGAGTCCCATCACCCTTGCATATCACAGTTGTGGGAAGGAGCACACCATGAACATGGGACACAATGGGGATCACATGCCATATGGTATGCCTGGAGGGAGTTTCCAGAACCATAAGTACAGTCAAGAGTACAGTAACATATAGGTGGCATTTGAAGCTGTGCATAGCAGTAACTGCAGCTGTTAAGTGGATCCATGCAAGGTGGGGGGGAGATCATGGTCATCTGAATGACTTATTTTGTTCTCAAGTATGCCATGGCCACCTGGGACAGGCAATGTATTGAAATTTCACAGACAAGGAAAATAAAATTCTACTGCAGGTTGTCTGTAGCATATGTCTACTGGGATAAGGTGCTGCAGATGAGCAGTACCTGTATCAGGTTTGGCAAGGACTGATGCAGAATGTGAATACCAAGGGTGGCAATAATGGGTCCTTACAACACGTGTCATGGAGAGTTACTAATGTGATATTCCATGAAACGGAAAGAGCAAGGGACATTAATGCAGACAGGTCCACTACAAGGAAAGACTACCAATACAGAAATGGTGGACAGAGTTGGGAGCTTTTGGTGTCACTTGCTGACCAGGAGGATCATCCTCTCATAATAGATCCTTACAGTAGATGTAATGGAAGGTTACTAATGTGATATTCCATGCAAAGGAAAGGGCATGGGACATGGATGCAAACAAGCCCATCGCTGGCGGAGGATCACAAACACAGAAATGGCTGACGAGTTTAAGAGTTTGTGGAGTCACTTGCTGGTCAGAGAGATTGGTTTCTCATACCTGGGGAATGAGTCATAGGTAGGTTCAGAGGTACATACTATGCTAATGACCACGAGGACCTTTATAAGCCTAGCTATGTAATCCATCCCAATTTTGTTCCTATGTATCGTGGGCATTTATTAGGGGGGGGTATGTTAGGAAGTTTCTAGAGGTTATGTGGGTAGGAGTAGGTTATAGTTTTGGCATTACTGTTGGCTTCTGTCTATAAGAAACATGGGAACCCACACCAGGGAGGATTTCCGATGTCCCTTCCATTGGTCAAGGCTACACATAAATAGGGTTAGGGATGGACTCTGCTTCACATGGATGAGAAGCACATTCCAGAGCATGGAGATCCCCTGAAACACATATTTGTCTTGCCAACATCTTACTTATATTACAAGCAACATTTAAACCCTTGGATCTAGTGGCTGGGATGCTGTTCAATTTGTGGATGAGCAAAAGATCCATCAGAGCAGGATATAAGGATATCTGTTGCTGCTATTATCTTGAGAATGTCACAGTATTTCTTGTGTATAGTCTTACTGCACTACTTATAATGTAAACATTCACTGTTAGGACCTACTTAGACTAATATTAGCAAAGACCTTCCAGTGTTAAGTGTTAAATTGTAACATGTCATAACACCCTGTGGGAATTAATTACGCCTATACCGGCATCCTTGGATAGTGCTCTCATCATTTACATGCTATATTTGTAATAGCTGACTGCTACTGAATTTTGTGGTGTGATTTGAGTCACATTTAAGCTGTGGTTTTGTTTTTCTCAAAGCATTTGCCTTGTAATGAATCTGTAGCTTGTTTAGCCACCTCCAAGAATTTGGAGTTACTGTTATACTCTTACAGCTCTATCTGTCATTCTAGTGCTAGTTGTCTGCATATCATTCATGGTTTAGTGCACTGATAATTATCCTATAATACTGCCATAAGGCATTAGCTTTTAAAACCGGGTGCTTATTATTATTTGAAATCTGTTTCTACAGTAATTTATCACTTTATATTTTTTTCTCCCTCCTTGTCTGTCTCTGCCTTTATGTTTGCCCTATAATAAGATCTGACAATCTTGTAATCCACCTCTGTCCTTTTGATTTTTAAGTTATATCCTCCAAAGTTACCACTCCAGGTCTTGCTCAACAAATAGTGAATACTTGTACCTAAACAAACTAAGTATGTGCAAAGCTTTTGGGTTAACTGGACCTTTTAGTGTTTTTGTATGTAAAATTTAGTGGAGGGCATGCCACCCTGAGACACTATTTTTGCAAAACCACTACATACCTATGAGCTTAGTGCTCACCCACCCCCACAATTCTCTACTTAGGTAAACATTTGCTATATCAGCCATGTTTTAGCCCTACACACTTTTACTTAATATCATAGCCATCCTTTTCCTCTCTTCTTTTGGACTACATCTAAAGACAGCATATCACTAAGGGTAGAAATAACTTTGTTGGATGATACAGCGCAATGTGCTAAAATATCCATGACTAATCTTATGTCTCAAGATTTACTTTAGCAAAGGTACTTCACACCTCCATTCCAGTTTCAAGCTGGGTGATTGTTTCCTTAGCACTGTGTGCACCCTGAGAACTGGTGCTAGCCCGCTCCATTCATCCTTGCTCTGTTCATGCTTACTCTGCTCCTCTACCCTACCCCCATTCCCACCCATCCCCAATTTCCTTAAACTTGTACTCTAACCACCACACCCTTCCTTCATTGCTTAACCAATCAGCTCCCACTTCCTCTCCATAACCCCTCCCCTCCATGAAATTACACACAAGCAACCACTTACTACCTTCATACCCACCACCTCACCCTATCCATTACTCCAGGGCCTTCACACCACACAATGTGCCACTTCAATATTCACTTCTATCTAACTCTCCCACTACTGATCCTTCTCACAGTCTCAACCTTGTATCATAAACAACTTTCTCACTGAAGTTTATCTCCTACAGCCTCAATCAACCTAACCTACAAAGACAGCAGCCACTCCTAAAGAATTACCCTCTCTCTTTATAACTTCTCCAATATTTGCCTCCTTAAATTTAAGATAATGGAGTATACCTCTCTCATCTTTAAACCTAAATCACAGTACATCACCTTTTATCCATCCCATGCACTCCTTAATACACCCACAATAACCTCACTTCTCTCTGGTGACATCCACTCCAACCATGTCCCCACTACCCCATCTCCACCTGCCTATCACAACACCTCAACCTCCATCTCCCCCTCCTCTCTCCAACCTCCTTCTGCTCTCCTTCCAAGCCATGCCACATCCTGCCTGAAAAATATTTCTATCTACTCTCTGAACTCCCAAAGCATTGTCAACAAAACCTCTGAACTCCAGACCTGGATAGCCCATACCATCCCACACCCTATCTGAAACTTGGCTAAAACCTTCTATCACTAATACTGCAATATTACCACCTGGTTATAACATTTTCTGCTCCAACAGAATCACAAAAAAAGGCAGTGGTGTTCCATCCTCTATTCTGATCAACTTAACTTCTCAGCCCTTACCATTCCTGTTACAAACTTCCACCCTGTTGAACTACTTATTCTGAACTGTCACCTAAACTCACAAAAAAAATGGCCATAGTCTCTATGCATTCCACCAGGCAATAATATACCCACTCTTGTGCATATCCTTTCTTGGTTCTCTTGCAATAAACCATATGGAACTGTCATCCTTGGAGAAATTTATACTGACTGGTCCAAGCTAATAGCAGACTCTCAACAACTCAGCATTAACTTGCATGGTTTCCACCAACTAATCACATCACCTACACGCACACACAAAACTTCTCTTATAAACCCAATTCTTGATTGGATTCTCACTAACACCCCTAATCTCTACCATGATCTCCAAACCTTACCGAACACCTTGAGTGAGTTTCCTATCCACTTCCAAAGATACTTTCTCCAAGCACCTAAAACTCACCTGTATAGAGACTGTCAAACTCTAATTTTAACACTGAGACATTTAATTACTTACTATCCAACATCAACTGGCCCTTCCTCCGGCAGCTCCCTCTGAGTAAAGCTCTGCTCAAGTTTAATCACATATTTCTTGACATTCTCATCTCCCTTGCCTCACTTAGAGGAATCAGAATTAAAGCTAACTATGTCCACTGACTCTAAGGAAACCCGGTCCCTTATGCTTAAAAGAGATATTGCTTGGAAAGCTTGGGTTAAAACCAAAACACCATCTCTGCTCCAAAACTATAGAGAACTCAGGAACCTCTCCAGAAAACTAACAAACAATGATAAGAAAAACGTTTACACCTCATCCCAATTCAATAGAAAATCTAATCCACAAAGATTTGGTCTACAGTTAATAGAATTCTTCATCCTGGTAACCCTTCCACTCCTACCCCTTTCACAAATAATACTGGCACCTTTCTTAACAGCTACTTCCTAGACACTATCCAAAAATTAACTCATACCAAACGCAACTCTGACCCCCCTTCTCACCTCTTCTAACCCACACAGCAAAAATCTTTTCACCCTTAAACCAGCCTCCACTGCCTGTTTTTATCTAATCACTACCTCTCAAACTTATACCTTGCTCCCGCTCTGCAGACAACCTACCTCCAACCTTCCTCAAACTAGCCCCCAAATCCATTGCCTATCCTGTAACTCTATCAACAGATCCATACAAGAGGATATAGTCCCAGACATCTGGAAATCCTTCTACACTGTTTCATTGCACAAAGGTGGAAATTCTACTGAACCATCTAACTACAGGCCCATAGCTATACTGTCTCCTCTATCAAAACATACTTGAAAAAAATGCATCCACACTTAGCTTATGAATCATCTTGAATTATCTTCTCCAGGAAAACTTGCTAACTCCCACTCAGCATGGCTTCAGGCCAAACTATAGCACTGCCACAGCACTGTTATCTTTTACCAATACTGTAGCATAGGACAAATACAACAACAAACTGATATCCTGTCTTTTTCTTGACCTCTCCAAGGCCTTTAATACTGTTTCTCACCCTTTACTTCTTTCTAAACTATCCAATCTCAGCCTCTCTGGACCCTCTCTTGGTTGGTTCGTAAATTACCTCTCCAATATCCAGCAATCAGTTAGATTGGTCATGTCCTGTTCCTGCTTCCTACCCATTAAAACAGGTATCCTCTAGGGCTCCATCCTTGTACCTCTACAAATATCTTCACCAATGACCTCCATACTGCTTGCAAACAATCAACCCTTATTCAATATGCAGATGATTTGACACTCATTACCATATCAAACATTAATTTTTCATCTACACACACATACCCAAGATTCTTTCCTGTCCATTGAAAAATGTCTGTCTGACAACCAGCGCATCTTTTAAATTAAAAAAAAAAAACTAAACCTTTGCTATTCCTACCTCGACCTCTATCTTACCATGAATCCACCTTTGCTATTACATCCCTTGACATGACCACCATTAAAGCAGACCCCCATACTAAATGTTTAGGTACCATTATTAACGATTAATTAAAATTTAACCTTCACATCCAACAAACTATTAAAAAAAACACATCAAAAACATGGTCTATTATATAGAAATAAGAAATTCCTTACTTCTGACACTAAACTGTCCCTGGCTCAAGCACTCCTTCTCCCCCTCTCTATGTAGCTCTACTCTTTACTAGCATTTAGTCTACACTTTTATCCAAGTTAGAATAAACATACCACAAAATAGCCTGATTTGCCACTAAATTACCACATAACTCACACTACTGCCTTGCTCGCAACATACGCCAATGGCTAGAATTTCCCCAACTCCTCCAACTGAGTCAATTTCCAATCCTGAACTCCATTCTATACAAACCTACATCCTGCCCCTCTCTCTCCTCCTTTGTCTACTACTACATTCCTAACCATTCCCTACATACATCCAATCAACAATTCCTTGTTATCCATAAACCTAACAAAAACATTGGAAAACTAAAACTACTTTACAAATACAATGTAGCCTAAGCCTGGAATAAACTCCCCCCATACACAAGAACCATATCCCACCCCTTACACTTCAAAAATGAGCTCAAACAAGTCTTACTGGAAACTAAGTCCTGCCACTGTCATGACACTACCTAATTTCCTCCACACCCCTTCTGTTAACTGTACCCTGCACAGGACTCTCCTACTCTTGTACTTTATTACTGTTTTGTCTATGCCTACTTTCTCTACTCCATGAGCCAGGCCACTACAACCCGTGTAAATATGTATATACTATGCCCACTTATCTTTTTTCTACTAAACCTCTCTTTACTATTTTCTTGTCTGACATGTCTTTACAAACACTACATCCAGCTTTTTGTCCTGCCTATCTTGTATGAAAAAAAACACTCATAGCAAGTTTAGATTTCTATTCCATGTAACATTTCTATTATCATGTATGTTTTTTTTCTTACTGTGTTTACAAGTATCTCTGAGTATGTTAGTGTTACACTGTTTATGTTCCCTGCTGTATTTATACATATTCTTCTGTTTTATTTTGTGTTTACAATAACTATTTATTATTATAATTATGTCTTTGTTCTGGAGGTTTTCTCCTTGGGTCTCTACTTAAAACGGGCTAATTTTTGGCTCAGTTGGACCAACCTGGTTAACAAATTTCAAATAAATAAATAAATAAATATCTTGAATGTCAGGCATAGCTTGCCTCTCAGTAACCTGTAGGAGATGGAGTATAGAATTAGGGCTTTAAGACAATCCGTACAAGACAATGTGTTTATACCCTAGATTATCATGGTAAGAAACCTTTGTGGGTGTCCCACCTGTTGCATATGACTGGTCAGAATGGGGCATTATACTCAATGATGGGTCTGATAAGGGCCAAATAAAGTGACACTATAACTTCCTTGGACCTGGATGCTATGCCCTTACTTATACATTGGGTGACACAGAATGATTTTCTTACTACCTTGACCATATATTGGTGAAAGGCCAGATTGTTGTCTACATATGCTCCCAGATCCCTGACTATTGGATCAACTCTTAGGGGTGTCTTATTGATGGAATAATTAGCCTGGGTGGCAGTTTTCCCAAAAGGCACTGTAATGCATTTCATGGCATTGAGTTTTAGTCCATGATTTTGGCACCAGTTAGTTATCTGTGTTAGACTCGCTTGTAAATTGTGCGTGCCATAGGGGAATCAATGATAGCTGCCAATTTGCAGTCATCTGTAAACTTGGGTCAGCAAAAGGCTCTTGATATTAGCCTTTACCACCAAGAAGTAGATGCCAAATAGGAGCGCTCCCAACACAGAGACCTGAAGTACTCCATTGGTGACCGGTCTTTTAGTGGAGGTGGTATCATCAATGCTGACTTCCTGGGCCCTGTATGTTAGCCAGCTGGCAATCCAGCAAGTTATGTAGAACTTTATATCCACTTCATTCAGATTGTCAACTATACCAGAGTTGGGTATTGTATCAAGTGCTTTATCCAGGTCAGGTAGGTAGTATGCACTATTTCCCCCTCATCCACTGCCTTGGTGACCTTCTCAAAGATGCCCACCATGTTTAGTAGGCATGACCTTCCCTTGACAGAGACAAATGGTGAAGACAAATGGCTTGGATGCTGAAGCAGGTATGGCACCAATAACCCATATGTTAGCAAGGGAAGCACAAGAGCAGCAATGTTCATTATAGTAGGCTGCAGCATGCACCCCTGCATGAACGAAGGGAGCGACCAACCATGGCCCACCTGCATATCTGACCTTCCAGGTTTGTCTGGTCTGCAGGTGCAACACCCCACACAACCAGGAAGAGCTTTCACTGTATTGTACAGCACTGTTTCAATGTTTGTCAGTATGGGGATATGGAGATATATGTGCATGAGCTGATAGTGGTGTCCAGTACAACAGGATAAAACAAGGCCAATATTTATAGGGCACCTATAACTGTTGATGATGGCAATATTTGTGGCTCACCAGTACTCATACCTTCACCTTTATGATAATTTCACTAGTGGGCTCACATTATGCCACCCTAATGACACAAAATACAAGGTAACACCCAAGGCATTCACTTCATTTTCAAGAAGGAACAAACCATTTATGCCAGGGATTAATTTATGAATGCCTATCCAATTATCTGGCTCTCTTTGAGGGAAGATAGTGAATCTCACCATTTAATTTGGAGAGGAAGTTTGTTCTACAGAAGGGGTAGGTGCTGCATGAGAAATCTCTCTCCACCTTGCTTTGTTCACTCATTTAAGTAGGTTAAGGTTTTTGGTCCTAGTATCCGTAGTTTTTTTTTATGTACCAATGTATAAGAGGTCTTGTCTTACTGGACCTTATGGCCCAATACGTGAGAAACATATTATCCCTAAGAAGTCTGTAGAATACTGAATCCAGTCTCTTCTGGTAGCTCAGTCTGTTTTTTTTTTCAGCTCTTGACCTTTCCAGTTAAGAAACTCTGTGGTCATTCCAGATGCTTAATGTGTTTGGTGAGATTCATCTAAAAGAAGGCATTGTATTCTGTGATAGACCTGATCGGTGCAGAATAATAGGGGATAAAGGCTTTTTTTTATCTTACAATTATAGCTTTTGCAATGAATTACACAAGGTAAAAGAGCTTTCTAACCACCATTGCAACATGATGGTCAGACAAGAAGGAATTATTCACCCATGTTCAAAGATCTCTCTCAAATTCTCTTTTTGAACTGGGACATTGTCTATACTACAGGCTGGAGTCCATTTTTAGTACATCAGTTATTAACAAATGCAAGCTCATGTTGGTTGACCCCATATGTTCTGAAAAATTCAACCACATCCTCAAATTGTCCTCTAGATGTACAGTAAGAAATTGCACAATCTGTATGTGCCTGGCATGCAGGTATGTGTGATCTACATTGGCTTTTCTAGGTCCTTCAGAGTCAAGTTCTTCTCTATGTAGGTAACCTTTGCTCATTCACTGCTATGGAGGTCCTGTTAACACATTCATATTCATGTCACCAGCCTCAATTACAAATTAAGAGTATAAATAGAAAAAAAGAATGAACATTTAGAGAATACATTCTTCTTTACTGTCTTTTGTAGAAGATATTACACAATGAGTCATACAACTCTATTTGGTATACTGCATATAATACCAATGGTCTTTCTGGGACATCTTCAGCTTTTTCCATGATCTCCTATTCTTTACTGCTACATTTTCCAGTAGCTTAATTAGTGACCACCTTATAGCAGTACAGGTTCATGTTCTAATGGCAGAGTTAGATTCCTGGAAGGTAAGCCATTGTAGATTGCATTAAACACCTCAAAATAAGCATTTACTGGTAATCTAGAGGGTATTGCTTCTCTACTTGCTGTAGGGAGCATACATTAGTTTTAATTAATCCCAATACCTTCTTCTTACTAATCTCTCATCCATTGTTCTCTTTATATTTACCTATAACATTACAGGTTCATAGATTAGTACTACGCTAACTGCCCTTGTGGGCCATTTTAAGCTTAGCCAATTATCCCATGTGAGAATCAAACCTGCATGTTTTGTCTGTAAGGTAAACACCTTATCCATTATGCCAGCTTCACACACTTATAGGTGCATTTTCCCTCTTCTATTTATTTTTAACTTCTTTGTCTCTTCCTGTCATTTTTGAAAAATTTCCTCCATTCCATTTCCATTACATTGTACATATAGCCAAAGACCATTGCTTGGTCCTTTTTCCTGTCTTTAATCCTGGCCGACCTTATAGTTTGATAATTCTCCCTGAACCCTCTTGTTTTTCCTTTCTAAACTTGGTGATCCCACCCAAATGCCCACTGCTTTTGCAAGCACGATGTCTCATTCTTCACTTGAGTATCAGTAGCTCCGGGCTCCTTAAGTCTCTCTCTCGCTGATCTTAGGTTCAAATGCTTTTATATGTGTGCCTTTCTCTTGGTGGAGTACAGTGTTGATCAGCAAGCATTTTAGCTGCAGAATCAAAGGTAATGCATGCATCAAAATAGCAGGTTTTAAGGTAATTCTAGAGCTTGTATTTGCAAGTCTGCTTCGGTTGGGTGTGGTTGTATGAAGAGGGGATATGTGGGGTGGGGGCTCCAGGGCCCCACATTTATGCTATTTTATATTTTTTGTGGATAAATTTCTCTTTATGGCTTATATCATCTGCTTCTTTAAAGGAATGGGATTGCTAGATTGAAAAAAAAGATGCAACCACTCAAGAGGATTATGATGGGTTGCACACTCGATAAAATGACATTCACCCTTCTTTTGTTGTGCCTTTTCACTTGCATCTTCCTGATATAACATTCCTTGCCATTCCACATTCTCTCTTATTCTGCTGTTGAGGCCTTCACTCCCCCTTTGCACTGATTTTCTCCTTCTGCGTCCATCTCTTCTTTTTTCTCACCTAGTTCTTCCTTTTTAATTATCGTTTGCTTTCCCACAAATAAAGGTTTTATCCCTCATGATCTTTATAGCTTTCCTTTATGCCATGCAGTATACCCACATTCTTAGCTAAATACAAACCTATAATAATGGTCCAGCTTTCATTGCTGCACTCAGAATTCATATGGCTACAACTTTCATGGCTGTGACAGCAACAAGACTGACCAGACTAAAAAAAAATCAAGAACCAGGTTCATATCCAAATGCATACTGATATCCAAACCAGAGGAAAAAGGTCACACAGACAAACCAATTAGGAAAAAAAACTATTAGAAAAATCTAGCCAAGCACTGTGATACCTTCAACCTCCTGTAATAGACGCCCATGGGGGTATATGCAATTGTTAGCTTGGCTAGGTTTTTCCTAGTAGTTTTTACTAACTAGTTTGTCTGTGTGACATTTTTATGCTTTGGTTTGGATGTTAGTTGGGATATTTTGCAGACACCTTAATGGTTATGGACATCAGCTGGGTTAAAAGACCCTGCTGCTTCTAAAGTATAGCCAAACAGTCCATGTCTGTTGTGCTGCTAAGTCATAAGATGACCAAAACATGCATGTCTATAACTAGTGGGGTTTGGCTTTATTGGCCTGAATGTATCTAAAAAGAGTTAAAGAAAAAGTAAAAGTCATGGACATTCACAGCCATACAACTCAAACACTATGTCCTTAAGGAGTCATTTGTATATATCCCTTGGGCCTCTAGTACACATGAATATTGATGGAAGAGGGAAGATGTTGCTCAACCCCATTTTATCCATAATTTTCAATATCATGCCAATCTACATGTTTATGCTGTCCAGTAGTTGAGGGGGGTGCTTAATTTGGCACCAGGAGTCAATAAATAATAACAGCTTCTTTCCATTGTTTCTGCACAAACTGTTCATACAACAGATGACGGGCTTTGTCAAAGGCATTACTGAGAAAAAAAGCACAGCTGCCTCAAGTTTTTCTAACTGTTTCCACAGTCTTCCAATAATATTACCAATATAAAGCTTATATCCAAAACTCTTGTATGTATATGTCTGTAAATTCACACAAACTGACACAAACCTGTCTGATGTACAAGTTTTCATACGATTGCAAAGTACTTAATCGAGTAATTTTTCATTCCTCTTCTGTAGGTTATTAAGACCACTCTTAACCTTGCAGCATATGAAATGGGATCTGAAAAAATTTAATTTGCAAGCAGTTTGTCTCTCTCTCTCTCTCTCTCAGGCTTACTGCTCTCTCTCTCTCTTCAATTTCTTTAATGCTGTTTGTCTTCTCATAAAACACTCCTCTTGCCACTTTTTCCTTCATGTAGACGTCTGATTCCTAAGTTCTCACTTTGCTTCATCAACTTCCTAAACAGAACAGCAATGACTCTAACATCCAGCTCCCTTCCTGTCAGTCGAGGATATTTTCTACATGCCTTTTACTCTAAAGCCTCCATCTAGTACATGCAGTGTCTTCCACATCAAGACCTGCTTACTAATTTTGATAATTCTATTTCTCTACTCTCTCTCTCTACTCTGTTTTTTTTCTCTTGTAAATAATTCAAAGGTAATACCTTTTACAAAAATGGTTTAGAAAAATAAATCCCACTAGCCAGTCAGTAGTTCAGTGGACAGTATTACCAGTGTGAACCCTCTAAAATCAACAGCACCTATTTACTACACCCAAATCATGCGAAAATAAAAACATTCCAGTTATTAAATGTAACAGTAACTTCTATGCTACTTAAAATATTTCTTAATTAATATCAGGGCTAACCAGCTGGTGGTGTGAACCTTGGAACAAGATGATTGGCACTGTTGATCTGACACTCCAACCCCATGTGCAAAAATGGGAAAAAGGGGATGTGGACAGATGGATGGATGGATGGATGGATGAATCTGCAAAGAAATACCAAAAGGGTGCTGTTTAACATTACCTTGTGCTTTTACTTTACATTTCTTTGTTATACCAAAAAAAAAACATACATTACTTCCCCTTCCTACATGCACTTGTTTATTGAAGCAGTGATCATGGTGCTGCATGCTTTTCTTTACTTACACGGAATTTGTAACAGCCATATGTTCCTGCAGCTGAATGGCACTTCAGCCATGTGCCTCCAAGCAAATGTACCACAGAGGAAATGTCATGATACTTTGGAGCCTGAACCCTTAAAAATATCACCAAAGCCATAGATAGTGGTTATATAGTTCTTATAGACTATCTGAACCTGTTCAAGGCCTTAGATTTTATTCCCCATGCAGGCATTATTGACAAACTTCCAAATCTGAATACAAATCTTTATGTTGTGCAGTGGATAGCTAAATGGTTATCCGACTGAAGACATGTGGTTAGAGTTGCAGGTGTCACTTCTGAAAGTAAAATAAGTTACCAATGGTGAACCAGAGGGCTCAGTGTTAGAGAAATATGTATTTGAATATATTTGAAGTGCTAGTTTTAAAGCAAAGTAGTATGTAATGCATTTTATTCTATTAATGATATAACAAAAAGGATGAATTCATGTGTAACTGCAAGAAGTTTTGAAACTGCAGTGTGGCTTGTAGCAAGTTGGCCTCTGACCCTGGCAGCTGCTAGCTCAGCAAGTTTTAATGTTTATGCTTTTCACAAGTGATTATCTGCTGGGTCAGGAAATTAAATATGTGAAATAATGAAATCTTCTGCTCTTTCCTGCTGGGATGATTTGGCCTTGTGTATGTGTTACTAGATAACACGCAGCTGTTGGGAAAGTGTTACAGGGGAACAAAGAAGTGTATTAGAAGACTGAATCTACTATTGTATTCGAACTAGTCTGAAACCTTGGAGAAGTAACTTTACAGAAAGACATTATGTCTGACCAGGTGGATAGCAAGGCCGTATTGTTCCTTGAGGAAAACGTTTTTTAAATATACAGCATCAGCATTATTTAATGAATAGAACACTGTAAGCTAAAGTGATGTAGATGCCCTGTGACTGACCACGTCAGTAAGGTGGGCACAACTTGAATGTAAAGACTATAAAAATTGTGTACTTCCTGCTTCATGTCAGACAAAATTCTGTACTTGTACGTTTTTTGCCTCCTGGTGTACACTAGTAAACCTTTGAACCTGAACCTCCTGTGTATTGATCTCTTGATTTTATTTAACACTCAGCACTGGGTCTTGTCCTATTAGAGATCTATTCACCAGACTATCAGGCCAACACTCATGGTCTGTGGTGATCTAATATGAAGATGACTATAAATTTGGAGCACTGACTCAACTGCTCCAACATGGGTTAGACCATGTGAGCACCTGATGCATGGACAATGGTCTCAAATTAAATGTGAAAGAAAATGTACTATAGTTAATTTTGGTAAAACATTTTCCCATACCGCATCGGTGACACATCCCTTCAAACAGATATTGTTGTAAGAGATCTAAGGATTCTTGTTGATAAAAACATATCTTTTAACCATCATGCCTCTGCAGTAGTTAGTAAAGCCTTGTGTCTGGCTCGTGTAATTTTAAAAAGCATCTCTTCAATATCCAAATAACTCTTAATTCCCCTTTTCTCATTATTGAATATAACGTCCCTTTTGGACTTAAAATAAAATCAGCTTAAAAGACATCAGAGGATCATAACTAAAAAGATCATCAGCAGCTTTAAAACTATTACTTATCAGTACAGATTGGTAACCCTCTCTCATAATCACTTTCTTATAAACTCCTCTGTGATGATCTATGTTTAGCCTTTTGAGCCACAAAAAATCCAGCCTTCTTTGACCTTCTTTCTGTTTCTTTGGTGAATAAAAGATTTCTCAAATGCCACATTAAAGGAACTAAACCTTCATTAATACATAAGACACAGTAGCATGATAGATTCATATATAAACATATCCCCCACCTCTGGAACAAACTTCTACTACATGCAAGCAGATTAGTACCTTTGTTCCCTTCAAAGTTAACCTAGACAGCAGGATAAGTAGCCTCAAATTCCCTCCCTCCAGTCTATCTTGTATTGTCCTCTTTGAAACTTGAGAGAACCCTTGAATATGGATTACGGACTAGTTTAGCAATGGTCTGCAGAACAACTGCCTAGTTCTTGCCTATTAAAATTTTTCATCACCGACCTGCTTTAAAATATAATTCACAATTTCAAGATATGTTGTGTCTTTGCCATGACTGGACCTAAACTAATGCTTTGTACTGGATTAGTTTTAAATGTATTAGATAATCAAGAAACTGGTAGATCCATTTTTCAGTATTTTTAAAAAGGGTAACATGCTTGAAAATGTACTGTATTTATTTTGTGCAAATGATGAACCATTTAAGTAAGAGTTACAATGGTCATTGCCTTCCACTGATTGCTTTTTTCCAACATGACAAGACAAAAATCTTCTCTGATAGATCTATTGATAAGTATGGTTAAAGTAACAGGGAATGACAAAATTCTTAGCTATTTATGTAGTAACTTAGCAGATGTTTCTAGATACTTTTAACCTTTTAAGATGTGTGAAGATCTCATTTGTGCAGGCCAACATTAATTACTTCAATCAGGTTGCAGAATGCTACAAAATCAGCAATGAAAAATAAAGAAAATATGCAACACTTGCAAAACCAAAAAATACCTTTACCCCAAAATATCACTGCATAGTACATTGTAGTTGCTTTGCTTTGAAAGATTCAGGGAACTTGTATCTTCTGATGGTTGTAGCTAGGGAGCTCAAAACAGGTGGTCAGACATAATGAATCCTTCACTGGCAGCCTGAAGATTATGTAAGGGGATTATCAAGGGTAAGATGAGCACAGAAGAAAAGCATATTCAATCTTGTACTGGGTTCTATCTAAGCTACTTTTAAATGAAGAGCAGCAATTCATCAACAGTAACTTGCAAGCTAGTGCATCCCAGATCACAGTACCTCTATGGACAAGAGGCAGTTAGCCAGAGTTCTTTAAGGTGATACTTCAGTGACCCTTCATATAAGAGTAGGATATGAATCACTGAATACTGTTTTGGACAGCCTGTAATGCTCTTACAGTGGGGTCAGGGAAGGAGGTGATGAGTGGAAGGACATACTCCCAAGTAGAAAGCATAGCTACTTTGTCCAGTATTTTCGATCAGTAAGAAAAACAGTAATTCTAAAGCAGGTTTTTGTCTTTGTGCATTAGACTTATACACGTCATTGAGGCGTTCAGCCAGACTCAAGAGACATTTGCAATTTTGTCACTACTCTTACGGTGTTCTA
>NC_056749.1:595444926-595554168 GCF_019279795.1 Protopterus annectens
GGATTGAGAGACAACTCATGAGAGTCAGGAGAATGCATTTGCTCAGTTTCTCCACAATCACATTTGCGTTCCCCAGAATGTGCATTGCTATCAGAAAGTGGTTGGAGGTGATCGCCCATTGCCAAACTCTTAGGGCTTCCCAACAAAAGGGGTAAGATCCGTTTCCCCCTTGTTTATTATTGTACCAGACTACTGACATGTAAGACTGAATAGCAATTGTCCCTGAAGGGAGGGCAGATTGGAATGCTTGCAACACTAAGAGCACTGCCCTCAGTTCTAGGATGTTGATATGCAAACTGGCCTCTAAAAGGGACCAAGTGCCTTGGAATGTCTTTCCCTCAAAATGCCCCCCACACACCCTATCAGGGATGTGTCTATGGTCTCTATGGCCTTGGGCTGAGAGGGGGAAAAAGGGGCAGTTCCAAAGTTTGTTTTCTGGCTTCATATACCAATTTAAGTCCTGTTTGCACCGGTTATTTATTTGGATTGGGTGGGACATTGGATGAGTTAACATTGACCACTGTGACACTAGAATCCATTAAAGTAATCTCATTTAGTATTTCGTCAGTGGAACTAAGATGATTGCTGCTGCCATGGACCTAAGGCACTGTAAGGCCTGGAGGGCCGGAACTTTGTCTTGAGAGAGTATCATTCTTAGTTGTAAACTTAACTTCTCCATTCTGTGAAAAGGAAAAGCAGCCATGCAGGATCTTGTGTTTATTCTTGCTCCGATGAATTCTATGTCCTGTGTGGAGGATAACTTTGACTCTTCTCTGTTGATCGAGATGCCTAAGAACTCTGCAAGTCTTGGAATGGAGTCCAATGCAGAAAGCAGCAGATGCCTGGTGGGGGGCGGTGAGGAGCCAGTCATCTAAATATGGAAACACCAAGAAAACCTATAGCCTTAAGTAAGCTGCTACCACTGCCATGCATTTGGTGAACACCCTGGGGGCTGTGGTGAGACCAAAGGGCAGTTCTTGAAATTGGTAATGACTAGCTCCTAGCCAGAAGCAGAGGTATCTTCTGGAGTGTTTGTCCATTTTTATGTGGAAAGATCTTTAGAGCACATCCAATTGTCCTTCTTTCTCCAGAAAAGGAAGGATACACTGAACCGTGACCATCCGGAATTTTGTTTGTTGAACAAACTTGTTCAAACACTAAGGTCTAAGATTGGCCTCCAGTCCCCTGTCTTTTTTGGCACTAAAAATAATCCTGAGTAAAAAATGGATCCTATTTGGTCTGGTAGGACTGTTTGGATGACTCTCTTTTGAGGCAGCTTTTGGATTTTGAGTGCTGCTACATCCCTCTAACTGGGTGGAACATTGGGGATTCATCTTTGTGGTTTGGGGCAAAGATTTAAGGGGATATGGTAACCTCTGCTAATTATTGTCTGCTCCCAAGAATCTGATGTTATCGTCTGCCTGGCTGTTTTGTGCAGAGAAAATCTTCCCCCGACTGCCTCCAGAGGTAAACAAACGAACCACTGTTCAGGAGTGCTGGTAGGGTTTGTCCAAAGAAAGAACACCCTGGAACCCTGATTATGCAGGCTCCCTCTGCCATGGGAGGGGCGTCTTCCAGAAGAGTTTCTCCCTCTGCCCTGGGGGGAATACTCACCATGTGTGCCCCCAAAAGGCCCTTGGAACTTTGAACCACATCTTTCCACACCTCTGATTCCTGGAATAAGGTCATTGAGGAGTGGAAAAATGCATGCCCACAACAGAAAGGGTCTTTCCATCCTTCTCATACCTGGCTAATGTGTCTCTGACTTTTGGGCCAAATAGGTATGAAGCATCAATGGGAGCATTGATAAAGGAAGACTTGAAGGGGTCCGCAAAGTCACACAAAAGCATCCAGGCATGATGCCTAATGGCAACGCCTATACCCGCTGCCATGGCCGTCCCTTTGGCTGTATGTGTAATAAGTCACATGGACGAGTTGCTGATTGATTTGAGGGTAGCAAGCTGGGAAGCAACCTTATCACATACATCATCCTGCCAGGGTTCCTAAAAGTTATCAGTGCTCTTTGAAGTCACATGAAATGCGCCTAAAAATTCAATGACTGTATGGTAAAGGTCATTAAAGCATAAGCCCACTTCCTGAATTTGTCCATCGTCCGAGACTCTCGGTTTGGTGGATGAACAGCTGGACTCTCCTCAGTGAGTTCCTTTTTTGTGGCAGCCGCCACCACCATGGCATCTATTGTTAGACCTTTCAACCAGTGAGGTTGATCCTTGGACCCAGAATCTTGGAATTGGAATAATTTTGTCCGGTCTCTGGGGGATTGGCTTTATAGTGTCAGGTTCCTTCCATGCATGCTGCACAATGAGTTTGACCAGTTCATTGGCAGCTGGGTCACCAAAGAAGTAGACGGTCGGGCCTGAAAGGCTTGCAAGAAAACAGATTCCTCAGAGGAGGAGTTTGTGGGCTTCCAATCACTCCTCTGTTTTAATATTTCCAGGATGTCTCAGAAGGATTCATCTTCAGGGGTGATTTTGAGGACCCTTCCCCTTCATTGAAATCTGTATCCTCGGTGATAGATTCTTCTGGAGAATCGAGGTGCTTCCTCTTGAACGATCTATTTCAGGGTGGTTCCTTAGGGGGAGATCTAAGGAGGACTCAAAAGAGAGGGTACCCTGCAGCAGGGGGAGTCTTCCTGCTCTTGTGCCCACTGCCCCAATATAGCACATTATGACAGCTGCGAACCAGAGGATACATAGATGTGACACTCCAACAGGGATGGTGCCAACTGCAAGCCTGCTGAGGCAAAAGCTCTCTCCATAATCTGGAAGGCAGGCCCACCCAAAGAGGGATGGGATCCCAGAACCAAGGAAGACAACATTTGAACTGGGGTACCTCACTCTGATGAGCCCACCTCCAGAGCTGTGAGAGGACTCAACTGCCAGAGCACCAGAAACCATGGACGGTGCCATGGAAAAAATCTGAGCCATTCCAAGGATCCCGGAGCTGGCAGCCAAGTCAGGGATCCCATGGGTAGGATGGCTCCAATGGAGCCACTAACCACAGAGTCATATCTGGAACCAAGGTGATGTCCACAATCGTCACCAGGAACATCAAAGTCGAGGTCTCCAAGGCCTGCTGAGAGGTTGAAGGAGGAAGATAAGTGGGAGTTCTGGGAGAGTAACACTCAGCTCCAGATGGGAGAGAGGTCCTAGGTGGGGCAGGAATGCCTCTGGCCGCCAACAGCTGATCCACTAATCTGACTACATCAAGCTCTGAAAGACTCATGGTGGAACGAACAGACATCCCCTAGGGGATTATGGCCTTTCAAGGAATGGACTCAACTGCTGACCCAAGAAGGGGTCAACAGTTGGAGAGTATCTAGTCCTGGGTACAGATTCTAGCTTCAGCACTGTGGTTGGCTGACCAAAAGTTTTGCAGGGGAGGAAGTAACCAGTATGGAGAAAACTATTGTCGGTGCAGAGAGGGTCATTGGTACAGATGAAGTGGTTGGTGCCATAGTGACTTTTGTAGGTTCAACAGTTGTTGGCACCATGGGGGACATTATCGGCTTCAGTGCCAGAACAGTAATGGGTGTCGATTTTGGTATCTTAGGTCTCGGTTCCGAGGTATGAGTCAGGATCTGGCCCTTAGTAGATTTAGACTCATGAGCTTTCGCAGATGCCAGAACAGAGTGACTCCTTCTCTTTGACTCTTTTCTTGAACGTAGATGTCTCCACCTCAGACGAAGCCTCTCCAAAAGGGCATTTTAACAGCCCCTTGAGGATGAGTTTGTTGTGTTTTTCTGCAAGGGTTTGAGCATTGAAACCCTTGCAGAGTTCACACAGTGGTTGAATTTCTAAATGTGGCACCCCCAAACAGTAAACATAAGAAAGATGCCCATCCAAGTTGGGCAACTTTCTGCCACATTCCTCACATTGCTTGAAACCAGTGGTTCCCTTATGTTTCTCTGCCATCTTTTCAAAAAATATACAGAAGGCACACAGGCCATCACAAACTTACTCACACACACAAAAAGTAACAGAAAAAAACAGAGAAAGAAATTTACTTTTTTTTTTTTTTTAAGGAGTACCAACAATGGTAGTTAAAGAAAAATACCCAGAAAGGGTAAGGGGAGGAAGAAGAAAGATAAGGGAATACCAGTGATGGTATTTAAAAAAATTACCAAAGTAAAGGGGAAGGGAGGGGCCTATACCAACAATGGTAAGTCAAGATTTTCTATCCGACAAGGTAAGGAGGGAAGATAACGCACTCGCACTCAAGAAGCACAATAGTAACAATGACTATCAAGAAAATATGTTAGAAAGTAAGAAAAGAATATTTAAACATATATGTATACAAGAAAAAGTTAGCACTTAGATGTGAGCATGGCTGATGTGTCAGTAATTCTACATGGCAAATGAGATCTGAAGTGAAGAGAAGAGAGGTATTGTCGGTAGCCTTGGCTTGAGAGTTTCTGGCTGGTGCGAGCCTGTTATAACAGGTGAGTCAGTTCAGAGGGTCAGAACTGAGACCCAACAGCCAAGAATAAATGAAGATTGACAACATGAGATCAATTCTTTCATTTAGATACTTGGGTATCTAACTAGATCAGTCCCTAGAATTTCAGCTTCACATTGAAAAAAGAACCAAAATTAACTACCTTCCATTCTGAGCACAAAAAGTCTTTCACTTAATCTCTCTGCCATCAGATTTGCCATAAGTTCATAGGTGGTTATTAGACTATCGACTCAAGAGTCATATTAAAACTAGGCAAGTTCTCCCCACTTTTACAAAATATTGCTGACATGTATCAACACCCCAATGAATTTTATGATTATGATACAAATTTGTACACATAAGTGTTCACAGGTTGCCCCTGGCCATTAGGGACATAGGTGCAAAACATTTCCCATCCAGTTGCATTTGAATAAGTTTGCGGATAAGGTTTGCTTCACATGGATGGGGAACTTGTCCAGAGCACATGTCCTTTTTATGTCACAGATGAGGTTTAATGATTTAGACTGGTCATTTCTGGTGCTGTTTGTTTTGAGTATGTGCCACAGATCCATCAGTGTGAGACTGGAGGTTGCCTTGGAGGCTTGGCATACAGCAGTCTGTAGGAGAAAGATTATAGGAGGAGGGCTTTGAAATGGTCCTCATAGGTTGTTTCCTCCCTGTATTATTTTTTTCGTGAGGAACCTCTGTGGTCCCTCTCAAGCTGTTGCAAGTGCCATACCAGGTTTATGCCAAAGAGTGTGCTGTACTCTAGTACTGGTCTGATAAGAGGAGAATACAGCAGAACAATGACCTCCTTGGACCTGCATTCCATGCCTTACTTAGGAGTTGTGAAGTAGAATGGACTTTCTCAACACACTAGGTATGCAATGGTCAAAGGTCAGGTTACTGTCAACATGCATTCATGATCCCTGACCACTGCGACTACTTTTAGGGGTGTATTATCAAAGTGGTAATGTCCATGGGGTACTATTACACATTTTTTCACATTTAGTTTTAGTCCATGGCTCTGGCACCAGTTGGTTGTCTGTGTCAGGCCCTCTTGAAGGGTATCTGCATCTTTAGGGGATTCAATCACTATACCTAGTCTACAGTCACCAGCAAATTTGGTCTGTCAGAAGCCTTTGATATATCCTTTGACTTCAAAGGTAGAAGCCAAAAAAAAAAAAAGAGGGAGCCAGATATTAATCCCTGTGGAGCTCTGCTAGTTACTGGCCTCTTTATGAAGGTAGATTCCCCTTTACACTGGATGACATATGCCTAATTTTCTGTGAAGTATTGTGTTATATGTTTTGGCTAGGTTGAAGTAGGCAATGTGCATTTTTCCCCCATTCATAGCTTCAGTGACCCTCTCGAAGTCCACCAGGTTAAATAGGTATGACCTGCATTTGACAAAACCGAACTAGGTAGGTTCCAATGAACAGGTTTATAAAAAGATTAATATAGAAGAATATAAAAAAGCAGAAAGAGAATACAGTAAGCTAATAAAGGAATGAGGCTTCATTATTTTCACCAGAAGATGTACAACAGAAATTTAGGATTAAAAATGCAACAATGGCTCAATTTTTTTGTGCCCCAAAAATACACAAAGGTATGGTCAACCCTCCTGGTTGACCTATAGTTTCAGCTTGTGGTTATTTTTTTACATAACATAGCATGTTTTTTACATCATTTCTTGTTACCTACTGTGGATAAATTGCCATCTTCTATAAAGGATGTCTTGGATTTCCTTGACAAAACCAAGGACATCAAATGGTCAGAAAAAATGTATTTTGTTGTAATTGATGTTGTTAGTTTATATACCAACATTAAGCATCACGATGGAATTACAGCTATAACATTTTTCCTGGGGGAGGCTCCAGTAATTCAATATATGACAAATTTGATTTTGATGTGTTTGAATAACAATATATTTGAGTTTAGTGGTTGTCTGTTTAGGCAGCTACAAAGTACAGCCATGGGGGCAGCACTTGCCCCTATTTACGCAAATATATTTATGGGATACTTTGAAAGTCAGCACATCTATACTAGTGAATTTTACAAAAGACATGTAGTCAAATATTTTAGATTTATAGATGACTTGATTTTTATATGTAAAGGGGGACAAAATGAAGTCAGAGCATTCATTGGCAAATTGCATGATAATAAAGTTGGGATAAGTTTTGATGGGTTACAAATAGGTGATGAAGTTCATTATTTAGATGTCAATATAAAAGCTAAGAAGGATTCTCTGCTAAAAACAAAGATACATAGAAAATTTTTAGAAACAAATTTTGTTTTACACGGGTCTAGTTGTCATCCTCCACATACCATGAAGCCCATTCTATATGGAGAATTTCTCAGGGCAGAAAGGTTATGCAATGACCCGATAGAAAAGGAAAGGGGAATGGAAGAAACGTTTCATAAGTTTTGCAACAGAGGATATCTGGTAATAGAAGTGGAAAAGGGGCTGGAGAAAGTATTAAACAGGGATCAGAAAAGAGGTAGTGTACAGGGAAAGAAAAGAAATAGTAAAGAACAAGAAAGTATATATTTTACGTCAACATGTTGTGTATTTTCAGAGGTAGTAAAAGAACAAGTAAAATATTTTTGGATAAGATTAAAAAGGGAAATTGATTTTTTTTTACAAAATAAGAACATCAGCTTCTCCTTTAGAAGAGGTAGAAGCACAAAAGATTTTTTAGTCCATGGAAAGTTTAGTATGCCCACTATGGGACTAGTTTTATCCCCAGAAATGGTAGGTACATTCCCATGTGGGAAACGCAGTATATGTAAATTTATAGTGAAGGAGTTTACATATATTAATGGAAAAAACTTTCAAGCAAGAGGCATATATAGTTGCAATACGGAGAAAATTATTTATGGTTTAAAATGTCCCTGTAAAAAATTTTATGTGGGGGAAAGTAAAAGACAATTTGCATGTAGACTTAAAGAACAATATTAGAGATATCAGGAAATGCAAATTAACTAGCCCGGTAGCAATTCATTTTAAGGAATTTCATGATGGCAACCCAGAGGGACTACAAGTAACTATACTAGATAAGCTAAAAGTCAATTTATGACTGATCAACATACAAAAAAAATGTATTAAGAAAAAAGAGAGACCATGCTGATTCTCAAGTTTGGTACTATGAGCCCTAGGGGCTCGAATCAAGAATGTATTTGGAAGAGTTTGCTTTAATGGAAATTAAGCAAGTTGTAATTGAATAATTGTTTTATTGTGTAATGAAATAATCTAAGAAGCACAAAAGTATGTTGTTGTTTTTCTTTCAGCTTTTCCCAGTTAGGGGTCGCCACAGCAGAACTCCGGTCTGCTAATGATTGGCAGTTGATTTTTTTTTATGGTGCCGAGGTGCCAGCCCGATGCCCAACCTTCAACGAAGGCACGCCCATTCACGCATGTCTTTCGAATGCCACTCAACCGTGGGGAGGACATGCAGACTCCACACAAAAGGCGCTCCAGCCGAGAATCGAACGGGAGAACCTCTTGCTGTGAGGCGACAATTCTACCGCTGCACCACCGTGAGTTCAAATTTTACTGTGTCGAAATGTACTTTGCTAAAGGGTTTTTATAGCAGAAGTGCTAGAGAAATATTGTGTATTTTAATAAAAGATCATTAGTTTTGAACTACTAGCCAGCTTTGTGAGGTATTCGAGAAGTTATCTGCTGATTTCTTTCTGTGGTTAATATAGGTAGGTTCCAGTGTTTATAGATTTCCTATGTCATTCTTCATTGGATCCATGGTGATTCTTTCCATGGCTTTGCATACGAGACTAGTCAGACTTATGAGTCAGTAATTCCCTGGGTCCATGGAAAGACCCCCCCCACACCATGTACAGGGATAACCGTTGCAGTCCTCCACCCATTTTGCATGAAGCCTCTCTGGTGGCTGTGGTTAAATACAGATTCTAGTGGGCTTGACAGGTCATGTTTCGTGTATTCAGGAGGACTCCTGGGATATTATCAGGGCCCATCAAAGCAATGTTCTTGGCCTTATAAACTTCAATAAGGACCTGCTCCCTAGTGACAGCTGTTGGAGAAATGGCAGAAGTTATTTCCTGGAAGGTTGGTAACTGGGGTAAAATTGGAGCTACATTTATTAGCCAACAGATTTGCTATGCCTTCTGATTCTGTATAGGGGATTCAATCTACCATTAATTTGGCAAATTGCAACCTTAAAGCATAACTGAAGAGAGCTTTATGATCGTCTTTAGCTTGGGAGGCTATTTTATTTCAAATTTGGCTTTGGTGGACTTTATTAGCCCTGAGATGCTTGGAAAGCTATGCATTTTACACAACTTGTATATGGTCTTCCTTTAGCTTCCACTGCCTCCAACAAGAGGAGAAGATCACTACAAAACAAAAAAATTAAACAAAATTTGCAAGTTTATTACAAACCTTTGGACTTGAACAGTACTGCCTCAAAATCGGCAAGGCAAAATGGCTTATTACCCAAAGATTCAACTTTTTGTTAGATTCAATATGACAAACTCTTCCATTTTGAAACCTTCTTACCCTTAGCTACTGAACTGTCTACTAAAATTTCACCTCGCAATGCCATTCATGTCCATTCCTGCCAAGTCCCATAACCAAACTAAAACATACAGACCACAACCTCTTGACTCCAGGTCCCTACTCTGGGAAGCTCTTCCTGCACACCTCATTAACATGTATGTGGTGTGAAACATCATGCCTCTAACGGCTTGCACACAGCTTGCATTGCTGAGCATTTTCTGAAAAAATTAACTTAAAGCACAAGATAGATAAATGTAAATATTTGGTGAACAGTAAAAGCTATTAAAACTGCACAAATAGCAATGTCATCAGTAAGAAGCATTCTTTACAATAATAACAGTCTGTGCATTCAGTGTCTTTTCTTAAATATTATAACGCACACGCACTCCAAATTATATATTTTTCTAAACTTTCAGAGACAAATTCTCATGTCTAGGAAACTGTACGGCCTAGACATATACTGTTTGTTTTAGTTAGAAATAAGCTTTCACATGACAAGAAATTCCTCTATAAGTGCATGTTTATTGAGGTACATATAGAAGTATGAACACATATCCTTAATTGCATAATCAGCAATATAAACAACACTGAATGTCTCGCATGATGTGCAACTTACAGTGCAAATATGAAACCTAGTTTTAATCATCATCTAAGGTTTCCCTGATTTCATGCAACAGTTTGCAAGCCACTTGTTTTAAGTACATATGGAAATATTGTTTAATTTTCATAATTAACAACTAGCAATATCTCAGGTATAGTGCGGAATAAATGGACATGGACAATAAATTTCCCTACCTCTCACCATCATATATCACACTATGCCATTCAATAACATAAGATGTCTAAGTTATAAATATATAAACACAAGTATGAAAACAGGAATAAGTGACAAATCATGATTCATTTCTTTACTGCAGCACATCCTTGAGTAATAATCCTAGTGTCATTCTGTTAATAACTAATTGCACTTTCTAATACTGCCCATTATTAGCTGGTAAATTGCTTAGTTAAAGAAGCCAGACCCAAAAAAAATATCTGGATGCCATAAGGGGCTATGGGAGTGAAATAGAAATATACAAAAATGAAGTTTTAGGCTTGAATGAGTTAAGGACATTTCCTTTGATCATACTTTCAGGTCCAAACTAAAAGCTCATGTCCTTAAGCAGGCCGAAGCTAACTGCTCCCATTAGGACATCATTTAACATTTTGACCCTCTTGCTCTATTCATTACTGTGCTATTACTTATCCTGTCTAATTGTATCTACTTCCAATGGGATCTGATTCTTCAATTCATGCGAGTATATTGTACATACGGACATAAGCAATGTCTGCTATTAAAATGATTTTTCTGTTACATAGCTGTATTCTTTTCTATGTGAAGATGTGCTGGATGAAATTAAATCTGTCTAAGACATCTGATGTACATATGGAAACTGTTGTTGATAAACCTGTACTAGGGTCCTTCCATGTACCTGTGGTGACACAAAATATTCTTCACAATGTCCTGCTGCCACACCCATCTATATCTTCAACTTATAAAAGACAAAAATCTGGTAAGGACTACATTAAATGGCAGTGAAACCATTTTATTAAATTCTAAGAATGCACTCCAATTTCTGAAGATGATAGTGGATCCTTGAAACAGTAAATTAATGTCAGTCTACTTTTGAATGCTTTATAATGACAATTTAAGTTTTAAAATTTCAGAATGTAGATACCAAGCTAAAGATTTGTGTTTTATTTTGGGAGTTCCTAACATAGGAAAGGGGGTGTTGTATCTAGACTGTTAAAGGGTTACCCAAGTTGAAGGGCTGCTAGTACCCCCATGTCAAGATCAATGTTCAGCTTGAGGTATACTTAGTTCTGGGAGCCATTTTATGCCTCAGTTTAGCCCATTCTGCAAGTGAGCCTCAGAACACAGGTTTTACTTGTGCTGTTGTTTCAAATGAGGTTTGTATTTCTTATTAAAGGTGCAAGAATCATTTTAATGTGCTTAGACTTCATGCTTAATAATCAAAATAAGCACAGGAAAGCACTAGTTATCTTATGACTGGTGTTTTCCAGCCCTATTCAACAGGGTGAAGTGAGCTCTCTAGAATTTACCTCAGTGGTATTTAACCTCCCCAGCATCATGGAAACTGATACACAAACCACACTAACAATAAAATGTCTGTTACTCTGCTAGGGCATGATCAGTTCTGCCTGTACTGCAAAGAGCTTTATCATCAGAAATACTGTCATGGTCACCAGCATCCTTGGTGGCTCCTCAGATGACCTAGTCAGCAGCAGGTTCAGCAGTGATGACCACTCCACAAGACAGTGTCAAAGTGCTGGTGTGTGACTTCATTTTTTAATTTAAGGTTTGGACACTCATTCATTCATAACTCATTATCGATTTTTTTTTGCGCATGTTATTTTGCAGTTTATTTTAAATTTTGTTTTACCTTACAGTTTTTCCTTGGAGATTTAAAAGTCATCTAGAAAAAAATCTTTTTCAGTTCACTGACTGAAAAGGCATTAAATCTTTCTGATTAATGGGAGAAGCTGAGCAGTAGGATTTCTTATTTAGGGTATTTAGCTGAAAGTGCTGTAACAATCTGTGGTGGTGCTGCTGTGGTAGCGTTGTCGCCTCACAGTAAGACGTCCTGTTCGTTTCTCAGCTAGAGCGTCTTGTGTGTGGAGACATGCGTGAATGGGCGTACCTTCGTTGAAGGTTGTGCGTCAGGGCCAGCAAATCAGCACATAAAAATCTACTGCCAATCATTAGTGGGCCGGAGTTCCGCTGTAGCGACCCCTAACTGGGAAAAGCCGCAAGATACAACAAGCTGCAAGTGCTGTAACATTGCTGCTGGTGTGGTACTCCGCTGGAATTTCTCACTGATCTGCCCAGTCCCTGCTGTGCTTTTAAACTTGGTGGATTTTGAATTGCTCACCTATACTGCAAATTTGACTTTGGAAGATCTTCCCAGTCTCATCTTATCTGCTCATTCTACTTGGTACTAAAAGGTCAATATGTCAAGGCCCTACCCTTAGTCTCTTAAAGCTGGAGTTAATCTCCGTTTCTCATGAACCATCTTGGGATTAATGCTACTGCTGCAGGCAAGGAGAAGCAAAAGGGACATTGATTCCAGCTGGTCTCAGATTTGACGGTGTGTGTTTGACTGCATTGCTTGGTCTGGTTGCAGTTTTGGTTGAGAATGTCTGCAGGACCTTTGTGCAGTTTGGCTTTCTGTTGCATCCAATTGCTGTAGGATCAGTTCAGAGTATCTACCAGTAGAAGACTATAATAAGTGCATTGAACCCAAACATGTCTGTGTTAATACTGCTTCTCAGGAAGCAGCTTGGGATTAGTTGATTACGCTTTTGCTTTTGATGAGATGAGAAACAAGGGATCATTGATTCCTAGTTATGAATCGCATTGTTGAGGCCAGCATCATCTCCGCTTCCAGACAGATAGTACACCTCCAATAATCCACTCCAAACTACATAGCAGCTACTCTACCCCTTCAGCCCATAGTAATAAGTAGCTGTAACCATGAATTTCTATTTTCCAACAGTCCTTTTACTCAGTTTGGTTGAAACGGGCTCCCTGAAACAATGTGGCAATTATCTTATTAACCAACAAACACCTATTACTTAAACTAACAGAGTGTAAGAGATGTAAGTTAATATTTTTGGAAGCAAAGATCTCACACAAAGCCATGAGAAATAACATGTAGGTTTTCAGTACCACATAACACCATACAAAACCAGTCATACACAGCTCAGACCTAACACATAAACCAACATTCTGAGGCTCTTAAAAGCAAACTGCCTAAACCACAAAGTACTCCTAAAAGTAACCTAAGAAAAAAGTACCCACAGCAACTTTACAATTAAAACACAAGCAGCAACCACTTAAAACTCCAAAACTGTAATTATCAATTACCTGTGCCGACAACACCCAGATAGAGTTAGTCCCCCACACAAAACTGCTTGGTATGATAATTGATGACAACCTCAATTCCAACTTACGTATACAGTAAGTCATCAAAAAAAGCACATCAAAAACTAGGCACATTTTACTGTGGCAAAAACTAACAAAAGCCCTCTAAAACATCCATGCCACCACATACCTTCTACCAATCCTACTATATTCCTCTCCACTACTAAAAGACCTTCAAACCACAATACAGAATAAGCGTGAACAATTCTACAACAAAGTAGCTAAACTTACCTCTAACTCCACTGACAGAACACACCACCGCATAGCATTAAAACAACTCAACTGGCTAGAACTTTCACACCAGCTATTATACTTGCAGCTCAAAATACCACATATCTCATATAAACCCCTCCAATGTCCTGTCATGAACAACACTCACAAAACAGAAACTCCCAAGCAGACACTTCACTCAAAAAATAAATTTCTCAATGAAACTTATAAACCCCAGTATTCAGCTGGCCACGTCCTCTATTCATGGACCATAGTCAAAGCCTGGAAGTATTTTCACCTGCCAATTTGATAATCTAACCATTGCAACACTTTCAGGTACAGTCGCAAACAACATCTAACTGATGCATGGAAGTCCACCTGCCCAACCCCCCCCCCCCCCCACACACACACACACACAAAATACTCCCCAATATCTGGCCAAATAGTCTCCCATAACAACTCACCCCCCTCTACCCTATTCTCCACATGACTTAATGCATATAACAAAAGTAAAATTCTCAGTTCTTTCTGTATAATAATCAACAGTTTCTGGATCACAACATGAAATCTAAGTGTAGAAAATATTCAACATTTACCCAAGAACGATATAAAAACAAAGTCTTACTAAAATCTTAAACTTGTTACAAAATATCCAGACTATTAATGTTTTTACTACTAACTGACACTATAGAAATGGCTACTATATTATATCAGTTTTACTGTCTGACAGTGTCTGACATTTTAAACTGCTTTACTGTCTGATACTGTTGCTATATTTTAATATTGTACCATACCCTATAACAATGTACGTATAGAGCTTTTCTCCTTCGGCCACTGCTGAAAAAGAGGCCCTCGTCTCAGTCAAACTTCACTGATAATCAAAGGACAAATACATAAATTAATAATACATCTATTTAAACTGTCATACTCAGTTTAAAATCCCATAAGGCAAACCTCCACACAATCCAATATCCTAGTCACAGGAGACTCCATAGTGAGACACACTGGTGCACCATTCATCAGGCTGTGCCAGGAGAGGGTCATGGTCAGAAGACTATCAGGTGCTACATTTTACTGCATCATACCTCTCACTCAAGTCCTGGTACCACAAGCACACATATGACACAGTCAGTGCATGTGTGCCAATGTCTTGAGCTTCCTAGCCTATATGAAGTCAGACTAGACTGTGTACTTGAAATTTGTCTGAGGAAGGTGTGAACCTCGCCTTGAGCAGCACTCTGTCACCACCAAGAATGCTGCAATGCCAATTACATTTTATTGACTTCAGCAATTGGCACAGCTTTTATATATCAGCCTGGGAGGAGATGGTAGGCAGTCTTAACTGCTTTGTCAAGAATGGCCTGCACCTAATGCCCTTCCCAAAGATTTTGCATATTAGATACATTTTTGTCCACCTACATACTGCCTTTTTAGGCAATGTCATTCTTCTAAAGCTCACATCATAAAACAGAATCCAGATATCATAAAGGTAACCTTAACAAGAAACTTTCACTACGTACAAGCACTCCTTACCCTGGAAAACTGATGTATGCATTGTCACAGAGACCTGAATAAATACCAATGAAGATACCCAGTCACTGCCTACCAGTCATATCCATAAATTCTTAGTATAAATGCATTTATAAATATATTTATGTATTTTAACATATGTGCACTAGTATTTGTGTTTTCTTAGAAGTCTCATTTTTTTTCAGTGAATGGCATAATATTGTGCCTGGCAGCTCAGTGGCTTATAGCTATGAGCCATTGGCAAACAACTTCCTATTTGCCAGATTTGGATTCCTTCCACTGCCATTTGCCTACCTTTCGACTCTGAGCAAATTAGTTAATCAAAGAGTGCTTCAGAGCGGAGTTTGAAAAACAGCTCATGTGGATCTCTGACCTGTCCCAGTTATCAAATACAAACAATAATCAAATAACCAGCTACAACAGCTAAAATCAGACAAGTTTTTCCCTATCATATCAAATGTCATTTCACACTAGCACTGCCTCAGTTTCAGCAGTGTTGTTTATGAATCAAAATCTAGATTGCAAAAATGAGCATACTGAATGAAACCTGATGTGTGGAGAAGCATACAATACAAGCCATTTGAGCATATGGCTGAAAGACCAGGCAGAAACATTGCCACAGGGTAGTGCATGTTGGCACATGATTAAGGAATGCAAAATAAAAACAAGGCTATTTGATCCTTACAGGAGGGTCTCTGATGCACACCACTGATGTGAGAGACATAATAAGGCAAATATGTGCAGCCCTGATAATATATTAAGTACAACCCTGATTTTGCATATGTTTCCTGTTCAAAATATCAGTACTATTAGTGTACTGAACATTGTACATATACACAATAGACCATATACATGACAGATAGCCATTTTAGAAAAGCAACCACCTCACAAGTTATAATTAGATCATATCTGACCTTAAAAATACACCAATGACGGTGCACGATCATGCTAGAACTGAAACAGGAGAGCGTGAGTTCATTGTGTGTGGTTTTCCTGAGGCCTAGTAAGCGAAGAGATGCTGAATGGAGAGAAACAATTAAAAACGATTGAGCAGGGTCAGAAAAAAACACATTTAAACTATATTTCAGATGTGGGCTTCAGAGCAACACACATGGAAATATAATAAATAGATTTGATTTATGGGACATGGTAGAAAAGGTGAGAACTGCCAGAAGGAATACTGAATGTTGAAAAATGCACAAGACTTGTCATTTTACATTAACCTGTCACACCTGTGTATTGAAAGAAATGACTGAAAGTGAAGGCTATATAAAGCAGACACACATTTCTTTCTTGGCTACCTACACACATGAAAGAATGTTCAGCCCTAGAACATAGATTTACCAAGTTACAGAACAAAGAGTAGGAGTGTTATTTTAAATATACTGCACTATGGTATGCAGGATTTTTTGACATTTGAAAATAAAGATGGCTTTCTACACAGCCCAGGTAGGAAACTGCAGTGTTTTGGAATTTTTTTTCAAGAACGTGGTACAACCAATCAGCCCCTCTGTATAAGTAGTAAAGGGAGTTTAATTCATTAATCTGCATGGCAACTGCAGTAAACCAATGACAATTTCTGTCTTTGCCATGCACTATACAAAAACAACATTATATAAATAAAGGGATGTACTTAAATATTGAAATGTCACAACATCGAACTTTATCAATCCCAAAGGATCAAAAGTCAAAACACTGGAAAAAAATGCCTCATGTTTTGCAGGGGACAAGCTACCCTGCATCCCCACACACACAAACACACACACACACGCGCACACACACACACACCCCCCGCTAATTATATACAAAGGCAAATTCACACTCGCTACTGCTTTGTGACCTCCCACAAAGTAATGCAGGCAGAAACAATCACATGATTATTATTTTATCACTTCTGGCAATCTTACAAAGTTTATAATATTAAGCATTTGACTATTTGGAGTTCTCTCAAATAAAGAAACCATACGAGAGGGGGGTTCCATTCATATGTCACTCTGATAATACAGGAATGAGTTTCCCAGTCAGGTGTTTGCTCACAGACATATAAGCCCGAGACTTCTCACAAGTCCCATCTTACAATACTAGAAATGGACAAGTTCACCAACCTAAGCTGTTAAAGGTTTGCTAAAAACTGCACCAGTAAGCAATTTTTTTGTCAGGAGGGAGTAATTTCACAGGGCCTCCAGTAGAAAGATGATTTCCACAGTCACTTGTTAAGATGACTGAACAAAATATAATACACTCAGATGTTTGAATCACAAATCAATTGGTCTAAAAAGATCAAAACACACCCCCTGTTTTATATTACACACACACACACACACACACACACACACACACACACACACACACAGAATCTGAGATTGTACAAGAGCTTGGGAAGGGCAAATTCCAACTCTTACTGTACTGTGATCATGCCCAAAGACAAGTCAGCAATAAGAGAATGCAACATTGATGTTTTGAAGGTCTGACCAAATGAACTGCTAGCATTGCTAATTAATCTGTTGACTAGTAGTTGAATTCCGTTGTATGAGTATCTGAGCATTCACTGCTCATTGGCATAAGAAAATGTATTATAGTCAACAAAAGACTCTGTGGGGATTTGTAATGGAGTTTCTAGCATATATTTTTTGCTGCACTCTGTCAACTAGTCTTATGCTTGACATGATAATCACAGAAGGCTTGGGACTATTACTTTGGTTAAGGCATTTGAGGTATCATTTGTGAATGTTGTATCAGAGCACCTAAGGAGTAATGATCAGTTACTGCAATGTGTAGTGATGCTGGGCACTCGTGGTTAAGAAAAATGTTTTAGCTCCATGATCAGAGAGATTATTTTGCCATCTTTTATTGTTAAGTTGGTTGCACTGGAGAGTAAAGACCAGAGAAAGAATCTGTGCATTTCTAAAGTACCTGTCAATGAAGGCTTACACTGTTTGTGCTTTAAACAAAGTGAACTCAGTGACTGGTCTGGTACCTCAGCAGATTCTGAGAAATTAAATTGTGCCTATACAGTTTTTGCAGCACATTTAGAACTTTTAGCTGACTATCCACATAATATTGTAGCTTATTTTCAGTATAGGCATATTAAGGAACAGATGCTTTCTGTAGTTGCGGAGAGTTGGTACAGTGTACTCATTAGGAAAAAAAAATAAACATTTTATATTTTCATGAAGTCTGTCCTCTGCAGATGGATGGGCAAGGAGTCCAAACTTTGGGGGTCATCAAAGGGTGAAAGAAAATATTTAAATTAAGTTTGGACAATTTCTTGAAAGTATTTTGACCTATGAGCATGATTTTTTTTTTGATGCACTAGTGATTAGAGATAGGGTAACCCGCAGTGGTGGTGCTGTGGTAGCGTAGCAGCAGCAGCAGGTGATTAGAGATAGGGTGTACACAGTGTTTTAACCCTTTTGAGTTCCGAGTTTCCACTAAAACTTTAAGATGATATAGAACAATGGAATTTAAGATCTCAAATTGAAGTAATGGGAAAATAAGGACTTTAACCGCGGTGGTGGTGCTGGTGGTAGCTATTAAACCTCACAGTTAGACGTTGCACGTTCGATTCTCAATTAGAGCGCCTTCTGTGTGTCGACATGGAATGGGCTGCCTTCATTGAAGGTTGTGCATTAGGCCCGCAAGCCAGCATGTAAAAATCTGCTGCCAATCATTAGCGGACCGGAGTTCTGCTGTGGCGACCCCTAACCGGGAAAAGCCGAAAAACTGTTTAATTCATTACAGTTCTCTATGGACACGCTTTCCACATTTGAGATATTAAATACTTGATATTGTGATGTATTTTATGCCATGCTGTCTGTATAGACTCATATTTAAAGTCTTGTGATTGTATTTAATGCAGCTCATGCGCAGGGTAGCTCATTTTAAGGGTCTTCCTGTACCCTACTGAACTTCTCAGATCACTTGGGTAACACATGGCCACTAGTGATCCCAGCTACAGACTCAAGTAGTTTTAGCCGGCTATGGTCCTTTTCTTGTCAAGCATTGAAGGCCTCAGATTTGCGACTTTTACAGTTTCATTAGTACACTGAAAACCTCAGATCTGCTAATTTTACAGTTTCATAGTACAGGTCTCAGGACCAAGTTTAAGAGGTCTCTGACATGAGAGAGCAGAATTTCAACAAAAGGTTGCATTTGTTATTGATTATTTTACAAAAGTATTTGTCTTGTGCTTTCATTTGTTTAATTTTGTAATGTGCTTAGCTTTTAAGGTACAAAAATTAAGTTAATTGATTGAGTGACTGGCTGATTGATAGATGTCCAAAACCCATCTGTCTTGGGTAATTAAATCCCAATTTTCTTTGAAAAGAGCCAGCCTTCCTCCCAAAGGTGCTGCCAGACGAGAATGTACTGGCAGCTGAAAAGGTAGGTCATTGGGTCTGTTCTGAAAGGACTGACCCCTGCCCTCACCAGAAGACTGAGCAGGTGAACTCCCTGTTCTAGGCCTAAAGAACAGGCTCTGCCCCTACCACGTCTAGACCTACCCCTAGACTGGGAATCATAAGCAGGATATGTCCATCCCTTAGTAGGCCAATTTCTACTAAACTTGGAGGCTGAACCTGCAAAAATCCTTAACAGTTTGCATAGACTTAGCCTTGTCCTCCATTTTCTTTAAAACTGCTTCCACAGGCGAACCAAACAACACATCAGACTGTAAAGGAGCATCCAAAATCCTTGTTTTAACATGCTCAGCTAAATTCTGATCCCTCAACCAGGCGTGCCTCTGAAGAAACGGAACCAGTGGCAGCCACCTCGAGGAGGCCTGCACAGCATCAAAACCACACTGCAAGGAATGCTTACCCACCTGTTCAGACACATGAACTAAATCCTGCAACTCTTTACACTCAATACCTTCTGCCAGAGCATCCACCTTAGACTTCAATTGTGAAAGGAGATAATTCTGATATTTTAACATGTGAAACTGACAATTCAACCCCCTCATGGCTAAAGTGGAAGAAGTATACACTTTCTTTCCCCATCTATCCAAAGCCCTTGCCTCTTTATCAGGAGGAACAGGATTTTTAACAACAGAAGCCTTCACACCTTTAGGCCCCTGAGAGACAGTTTCGGGTCTGCCCTAGGACTCTTAAAAGATACTTATGAGCTTCAGGCACCCTATAGTACCTATCGGTTTAACTGGGGCAGGAGGCAAAGAATCAGGATTCAGGGAAGCCTCTGCAAAAACATCTTCCACCACATTCAGAACAGGAGGTATAGCTAAGGCCTATGCTGGGGTAAAACAAGAATTCCCTAAGCCTCTTCCTGGAATCAGAGAAATCTTGACCTTCCCATTTAAAATGCTCCCTCATGGAATACAGAGTCTCTGAAAATGAAAAATCCTCAGGAGGAGAAGCTGAAGGAGTAGAATCATCCACATCAGAATCAGAATAAGGAGGATACTCCTGCAAGTCTTCAGCCGAAGACTCAGAAGCCTCGAACATTGCTCAAAACTCTCAAACTCAGGTTCCACCCTAGGCCTCTTATCAGGAGGGCATAGAACCTCTAATCATAGTAATCAAATCCTCTGCCATTTTAAGCATATGTTTCTTAGGCAAAGACCCTGAAGCACTAGGAGAAACCCCCACTGAAGCTAAACTTGGCCTGCCTCTCAAAGAAGCCTTGGAAACAGAAGGGAGGCTCTAACCACCTTAGGAAGAGAGGGAAGAACAGCCACCTGAGAAGCCCCTTCAGCCTGGTGTACATCCTGTGATGACACATTCTGTAACAGTACAGTCTCTTCCTGAGACTCCAAAGAAACTCCTGCCAGAACCTCCGGCTCCACTGGGCCTTCTAAAGAACCGGCGTCCGGGACTGTCGGTTCTTCCCTCTAAACTTTGCTGCTTTGTCCTTGCGCTTTTTGGCGGCGGGCGTCGGAGCATCCGGCGGCATTTTATAATTACAACGCTTCCCAAAACTAACCTGGCACAGTCTAACCTTCTCTTAATAGTGCGTTTGTTAAATCTAGCACAAGGCGGCATCCAACAACGTCGTGCTCAGGCCCTAAACAAGGTATACACAAAGTATGGTAATCCCTATGAGGTATCTGTTTCCCACAAGAAATACAGTTATTCACTTTTTCTGACATCCGGTTAAATACTGAGGCAAGAAAAACCCAAATATTCCCCAGCGAGTACTTAGCCAACTTTGATTCGGTCTGAAACTCTGACTTCAGAAACTTTCACAACGCCAACCTGCACTCGCAAAACTGCTCTGCATCGGACCATGCGGCAAAAAAGACTGAGGATATGACGTCGGTCATGCGCATTAGTACCCTGGCGTACTGGCGTCAGTCTAGTCTTGACCGACGTCAGCCATATACTTTGGTATTCGGGCCGACTGGGACAGCGGACTACCCAATAGTTAGGACTGCAGCAATGTGGAATGAAGAACATCTGCTTTGTCAAGAATGGCCTGCACCTAATGCCCTTCCCAAAGATTTTGCATATTAGATACATTTTTGTCCACCCACATACTGCCTTTTTAGGCAATGTCATTCTTCTAAAGCTCACATCATAAAACAGAATCCAGATATCATAAAGGTAACCTTAACAAGAAACTTTCACTACGTACAAGCACTCCTTACCCTGGAAAACTGATGTATGTATTGTCACAGAGACCTGAATAAATACCAGTGAAGATACCCAGTCAGTGCCTACCAGTCATATCCATAAATTCTTAGTATAAATGCATTTATAAATGTATTTATGTATTTTAACATATGTGCACTAGTATTTGTGTTTTCTTAGAAGTCTCATTTTCTTCAGTGAATGGCATAATATTGTGCCTGGCAGCTCAGTGGCTTATAGCTATGAGCCATTGGCAAACAACTTCCTATTTGCCAGATTTGGATTCCTTCCACTGACATTTGCCTACCATTCGACTCTGAGCAAATTAGTTAATCAAAGAGTGCTTCAGAGCGGAGTTTGAAAAACAGCTCATGTGGATCTCTGACCTGTCCCAGTTATCAAATACAAACAATAATCAAATAACCAGCTACTACAGCTAAAATCAGACAAGTTTTTCCCTATCATATCAAATGTCATTTCACACTAGCACTGCCTCAGTTTCAGCAGTGTTGTTTATGAATCAAAATCTAGATTGCAAAAATGAGCATACTGAATGAAACCTGATGTGTGGAGAAGCATACAATACAAGCCATTTGAGCATATGGCTGAAAGACCAGGCAGAAACATTGCCACAGGGTAGTGCATGTTGGCACATGATTAAGGAATGCAAAATAAAAACAAGGCTATTTGATCCTTACAGGAGGGTCTCTGATGCACACCACTGATGTGAGAGACATTATAAGGCAAATACATGCAGCCCAGATAATATATTAAGTACAACCCTGATTTTGCATATGTTTCCTGTTCAAAATATCAGTACTATTAGTGTACTGAACATTGTACATATACACAATCGACCATATGCATGACAGATAGCCATTTTAGAAAAGCAACCACCTCACAAGTTATAATTAGATCATATCTGACCTTAAAAATACACCAATGACGGTGCACGATCATGCTAGAACTGAAACAGGAGAGCGTGAGTTCATTATGTGTGGTTTTCCTGAGGCCTAGTAAGCGAAGAGATGCTGAATGGAGAGAAACAATTAAAAACGATTGAGCAGGGTGAGAAAAAAACACATTTAAACTATATTTCAGATGTGGGCTTCAAAGCAACACACATGGAAATATAATAAATAGATTTGATTTATGGGACATGGTAGAAAAGGTGAGAACTGCCAGAAGGAATACTGAATGTTGAAAATGCACAAGACTTGTCATTTTACATTAACCTGTCACACCTGTGTATTGAAAGAAATGACTGAAAGTGAAGGCTATATAAAGCAGACACACATTTCTTTCTTGGCTACCTACACATGTGAAAGAATGTTCAGCCCTAGAACATAGATTTACCAAGTTACAGAACAAAGAGTAGGAGTGTTATTTTAAATATACTGCACTATGGTATGCAGGATTTTTTGACATTTGAAAATAAAGATGGCATTCTACACAGCCCAGGTAGGAAACTGCAGTGTTTTGGAATTTTTTTTCAAGAACGTGGCACAACCAATCAGCCCCTCTGTATAAGTAGTAAAGGGAGTTTAATTCATTAATCTGCATGGCAACTGCAGTAAACCAATGACAATTTATGTCTTTGCCATGCACTATACAAAAACAACATTATATAAATAAAGGGATGTACTTAAATATTGAAATGTCACAACATCGAACTCTATCAATCCCAAAGGATCAAAAGTCAAAACACTGGAAAAAAATGCCTCATGTTTTGCAGGTGACAAGCTACCCTGCATCCCCACGCACACATACATACACACACACACACACACACACACACACACACACACACACACACACACACACAGACACACACACACACACACACACACACACACACACACACACGCACACACACGCTAATTATATACAAAGGCAAATTCACACTCGCTACTACTTTGTGACTTTCCACAAAGTAATGCAGGCAGAAACAATCACATGATTATTATTTTATCACTTCTGGCAATCTTACAAAGTTTATAATATTAAGCATTTGACTATTTGGAGTTCTCTCAAATAAAGAAACCATACGAGAGGGAGGTTCCATTCATATGTCATTCTGATAATACAGGAATGAGTTTCCCAGTCAGGTGTTTGCTCACAGACATATAAGCCCGAGACTTCTCACAAGTCCCATCTTACAATACTAGAACTGGACAAGTTCACCAACCTAAGCTGTTAAAGGTTTGCTAAAAACTGCACCAGTAAGCAATTTTTTTGTCAGGAGGGAGTAATTTCACAGGGCCTCCAGTAGAAAGATGATTTCCACAGTCACTTGTTAAGATGACTGAACAAAATATAATACACTCAGATGTTTGAATCACAAATCAATTGGTCTAAAAAGATCAAAACACACCCCCTGTTTTATATTACACACACACACACACACACACACACACACACACACACACACACACACACACACACACACACACAGAATCTGAGATTGTACAAGAGCTTGGGAAGGGCAAATTCCAACTCTTACTGTACTATGATCATGCCCAAAGACAAGTCAGCAATAAGAGAATGCAACATTGATGTTTTGAAGGTCTGACCAAATGAACTGCTAGCATTGCTAATTAATCTGTTGACTAGTAGTTGAATTCCGTTGTATGAGTATCTGAGCATTCACTGCTCATTGGCATAAGAAAATGTATTATAGTCAACAAAAGACTCTGTGGGGATTTGTAATGGAGTTTCTAGCATATATTTTTTTGCTGCACTCTGTCAGCTAGTCTTATGCTTGACATGATAATCACAGAAGGCTTGGGACTATTACTTTGGTTAAGGCATTTGAGGTATCATTTGTGAATGTTGTATCAGAGCACCTAAGGAGTAATGATCAGTTACTGCAATGTGTAGTGATGCTGGGCACTCGTGGTTAAGAAAAATGTTTTAGCTCCATGATCAAAGAGATTATTTTGCCATCTTTTATTGTTAAGTTGGTTGCACTGGAGAGTAAAGACCAGAGAAAGAATCTGTGAATTTCTAAAGTACCTGTCAATGAAGGCTTACACTGTTTGTGCTTTAAACAAAGTGAACTCAGTGACTGGTCTGGTACCTCAGCAGATTCTGAGAAATTAAATTGTGCCTATACAGTTTTTGCAGCACATTTAGAATCTTTTAGCTAACTATCCACATAATATTGTAGCTTATTTTCAGTATAGGCATATTAAGGAACAGATGCTTTCTGTAGTTGCGGAGAGCTGGAACAGTGTACTCATTAGGAAAAAAAAAAATAAACATTTCATATTTTCATGAAGTCTGTCCTCTGCAGATGGATGGGCAAGGAGTCCAAACTTTGGGGGTCATCAAAGGGTGAAAGAAAATATTTAAATTAAGTTTGGACAATTTCTTGAAAGTATTTTGATCTATGAGCATGATCTTTTTTTTTTTGATGCACTAGTGATTAGAGATAGGGTAACCCACAGTGGTGGTGCTGTGGTAGCGTAGCAGCAGCAGCAGGTGATTAGAGATAGGGTGTACACAGTGTTTTAACCCTTTTGAGTTCTGAGTTTCCACTAAAACTTTAAGATGATATAGAACAATGGAATTCAAGATCTCAAATTGAAGTAATGGGAAAATAAGGACTTTAACTGCGGTGGTGGTGCTGCGGTAGCGTTGTCGCCTCACAGTTAGACGTTGCACGTTCGATTCTCAGTTAGAGCGTCTTCTGTGTGTCGACATGCGTGAATGGGCGTTCCTTCATTGAAGGTTGTGCATTAGGCCCGGCAAGCCAGCATGTAAAAATCTGCTGCCAATCATTAGCGGACCGGAGTTCCGCTGTGGTGACCCCTAACCGGGAAAAGCCGAAAAACTGTTTAATTCATTACAGTTCTCTATGGACACGTTTCCACATTTGAGATATTAAATACTTGATATTGTGATGTATTTTATGCCATGCTGTCTGTATAGACTCGTATTTAAAAGTCTTGCGATTGTATTTAATGCAGCTCATGTGCAGGGTATCTCATTTTTAAGGGTCTTCCTGTACCCTACTGAACTTCTCAGATCACTTGGGTAACACATGGCCACTAGTGATCCCAGCTACAGACTCAAGTAGTTTTAGCCGGGCTATGGTCCTTTTCCTGTCAAGCATTGAAGACCTCAGATTTGCGACTTTTACAGTTTCATTAGTACACTGAAAACCTCAGATCTGCTAATTTTACAGTTTCCTTAGTACAGGTCTCAGGACCAAGTTTAAGAGGTCTCTGACATGAGAGAGCAGAATTTCAACAAAAGGTTGCATTTGTTATTGATTATTTTACAAACGTATTTGTCTTGTGCTTTCATTTGTTTAATTTTGTAATGTGCTTAGCTTTTAAGGTACAAAAATTAAGTTAATTGATTGAGTGACTGGCTGATTGATAGATAGCAAAACATACAATCCCTGTACTTCCATGCATAGAAGTCAGACTGGTTGAGAAATAATTACTAATTATGGGCCTTAACTTACGAGGAAAAATTACAGAGTTTTGCAAAGTCTATGGCCTTCAGTGTTTGAAAATAATTTCTCACTTGGCATACAGAGATGGGGAGAAGAAATGGCAGTCCAAATTAGAGTATGCCAGTTACTTGAAAATCAAATGCCTGTATATTAACAGCAGCTCTTTGAATAATACAACAATAATGAGGTTTTCCTCTTGCCTAGAGGTGTAAGTGAACTTAATGTTTGTCAGATCAGGTCCTGGGGTGTAAGGAGCAAAGCTTTTTGCATTAGGAGGTGTAGGGATCTTACCCAGTAGAACACAAACTGAATCGGTCTTTCTTTTTGCTTGACCCATTTTTCAAGGAACCGACACACAGGCAAGTGTAAACTGTCAAAGTGATTCTGTGAGAACCAGATCCATTCTTAACATTAAGGTTCAGGGGGTCATACCACACACCTGAGAGCCGCAGCCAGTACTGTGACTGAACTCATTTTATGTTGACCACTTAGGATCAGAGATCCCACATCACAGATTAATCTCTAACCCTGCTAGCCTGAATTCAAACTAGTCTAGAAACCGGATGTTACTGCTAAAGCCATAAACTGATGCTTCTTGGAGTAAAGAAATTCTGTAAATGGGATGCCAGCTCTTCTGCAAAATAAGGATAAAGGCCCAACTATGCCCCAGGTGATCAGAGTTTATTTAGCTGTTCTGGCACCTGTGGAACGGGAGCAGAAGAGGAAATGATTGATAAGGCTTTACTGCCTCACCTCCCTTTAATGGGGGTGGTGTGGTGATGTATGGACATGGGAAGGCTATTTGAAACTCCAGTAAGAACAGAAGCCAAGCTGGGAAAGATGATATATTTGGGTAGTGTCACCACTTTGGCAGCAGCTGAGGATGCTCCTAAATCATACCAAATTATACTTAATCTCATACAGTGGCCTATTAGGAGAAAACATACCAGCAAAGTGGGGAAGCTGGGACTCAACTAAAAGCAAAATACTCATGTGTGCGGTTATGGTGACTCTCTGGCCTTCTGGCTACCCAGAGCATCTCAATTCATCAATATGAGAGGCTAATAACCCTGACTAGTGTGGTTACAACTGGGAACAGAACTAGAAACATGGCTTGAGCATGTGTAGGGTTCACTCATGGTGGGGTGGGATTAAAGCACATTACCACATATGTTCAACCAAACTTGCTAAGAATGGAATTGCAATTAAAAAATTAAATTCTATAATAGACATATTTCTACAGCACCCTAAGGCCGAGGTTTCTTTAAAGCTGAATTGATACAATAAATTGTTAACTAATGTGACCTTGTAGAGCCATTCATCCAATGCCATAATGTTCTGAATTGACACTATTCTGTTTAACAACTAGAGAAGTGTGCCCTCCTCTGGGAAAGGTAACATTTATGGCTAGAACACAGATCACCTTCTACCTGGCAGACAGAGACCTTTGCAATGACTTTAATTCTCCAGATGTTCAACAGAATAGTGTCATTTCAGAACATTATCAATGGATTCCGATTTTAGACACTATCTAGTACAAGTATTATGCAAAACTGGTGGTGCTGCGGTAGTGTTGTCGCCTCACAGTAAGACGCTGTCCGGTTTGATTCTCAGCTAAAGCATCTTTTGCGTAGAGACGTGCGTGAATGGGCATACCTTCATTGAAGGTTGTGCGTCAGGCCTGGCAAGCCGGTACGTAAAAATCAACTGCCAATCATTAGCGGACCGGAGTTACGTTCTGGCGACCCCTAACCGGGAAAAGCCGAAAGACACACATACTCTATTACAGAGAATTTGAAACTTTGTTAGCACATACACCATGTTCAAACACAAGGCCCACCCTCATAAGTATGACTGGTACCAAAGCAGACCTGAGGCTTTGTATTTCAGGCATTTGGGTTGAGAGATGTTAGCACTTTCTAGGGTCAGGCATAGATAAAAATGGATGAACACTAACAATTCATGAGGCTGTCTTGGAAATGCTTATGATATGCTTATGTAAGTGAAAGTTGACCTCATCTACCATAGAAGAGCTTCTATTATACAAAGAGGGGGGTGGAAATGTGAAATCTGAATACACCCCATTTAAGACTTTAGTAGTTCAAGTCATGACAAAGATCTGAAGCCAAAAGATGGCAGGTGCTTGTCATGACAATAACCCCAAAAGCCACTGGTGCACACAAGCAGTAACCATCAGTATAAGGAGATCTTCTATACAACGCCAGCTGTTGGGAGGTCTCCATAATTGACTGGACGGTGTCAACAGACCAAGAAGACAGCATCTTTAGTAGTTGCTGAAGCAAAGACCTGAGTGTAGGAGGTGGCCTCAAAGAGATGCTGACTAACCAACTGGTGATGTAGTTATAAGGGGGTGGGGAATATTGTCTAGGCTGTTCTACCAAGGGTGATGGAAATTTGATCTTGAGTAGAGATGATGTTAAGATATGGAAAGAACACTGAGGAAATTCTGAATCCAGTGCACATGCCCTCCTTTGAGATCGTAGTATTAGAAGCCACTGGTGGGGCTAGCTCCACTTCTGTAGATGTGATTACCAAAGTTCCAAGATGGAAAGGTTGTGGGGGAGGATGAGATCCAGCTGAAAATGCTGAAGTTGGATACTATTGGGATCTAACTTCAGCATTTTCATAAAAGAAAACAGGTGTGTGTGTTCCAAAAAAAAAAAAAAAAAGGTAATACTCTTAAGCCTCCCTGAAAAAGCCTATGCCATCATGCTGGAAAGAAGGTACTGCCCCAACATTATGTAAGTGTGTGGAGCATGGGCAATAGTCTCTGACTAAACAAGAAAAATGTAGCATAGCTCATTAGAGTGAACAAAATATTTCCATACCATACCAAACAGGTGATGCACTCCCCTGATCAAACACTGGCATGAAGGGTATAGGAAGTCTTATTTGATAATTCCTTATCTTTTTTGACAATCACATCTTCATTATAGTTCATAAATCCTTCTACCTGATTAGCTTATTTCTAAAAGCATCTCCTCTTGATCCAAAGAAGTTACAATTCCCATTTACTTACATCTTATCAGACCCATTACTGAATATAATGCTCCCATTTGGCATGTACTTACTGGAACTCATCACTTAGCTCAAGAGGTCTCAGCAATTATGAATTAAAAAGATCAATGGCCTCAAGAGTCTCACTTATCCAGGCAGCCTGGCAGCTCTCTCCCTGTACTGATCTCCTGATATACTCCTGTGTAGTGATAGATGTCTAGTCTTTTAAGTCATGGAAAACCAAACCCTCTTCCAATTTCAGACTCCTTTACAGAACAACAGCTAACAATCATAAAGCTTCAGCAACAGATGACGAAGACATGTTGGAATTTTAGCTTTGTATCTGAATATACCTCCCATTCCTAGTACAATCTTCTGCTACATATCAAGCAGGGTAGCACCCTTTCTAAATTCAAGGTAAATCTAAATTATTGGATGAATGGTTTCAGATTCTCACGAGATCAATAATGTGCTTTGAGGTTAGAAGGACTATATGAATATGGTTTATTGGCTAGGCTTCTAAATGTCTGCAGACTTATTGCCCAGTAGTTGCCTATGTACCAGGTCATCCTCCAATGCATGAGGAGCATACTAGCTTCTGCCATGGCTATGGAACAGTCTATCAATTCTTAGTCCTTGCATACTTACTGAAAAAATTGTGGCTGTTTGCCAAAAAAGTGTACACAAGTTTTTAAGACCATAGCATCTAGGGCTTTGTACCTCACAATGTGTTTTGTGAAGATGTACAACAAACAAAATTATTAAGTTTGCTGAAATTGGGAAAATGTTAATAGAAACAGCTTGTGTCATAAAGGTTATGGGTTAACACTGTTTCAGAGTCACATACAAAACAAGGGTCAAACAGAAACAAAACTAGAAAATTGTCAGAATGGGGTGAGGAGGAGTTTTGGGAAGTGTACTACAGAAAGTTGAACAAACCACAAATGGGTTTAGTTGAGGCTTTGTGATTTCCTCCCACCTGCCAAAACAAGATGCTGAGTGACTACTGTAAATTATCAGTGCGTCTAATCTTTAGGGCTGCCTTTGTCACCTGGGATATGGCTACAAAATATCTGCACATACTAGTCCACTTACACAGCTAAATTAACTTTCAGAAACACTTCTAACAGGGGTGATAAATGTGCAATGCAGTTTAAGGAGAGGCCACAGATTATTGCTATTATTATTTGCTTTGCATTCTAAGGAAGTTCAACACTTTTAAGTGGTTTTATGGAAGTACACTGACTGTAGCAAGGTGAGAATTAGTTGTGTAAGGAACTCTTAACCATTTACAGCAAGTGCAGGAGATGAACTATGAAGCAGAAACATAGCTAGTGCAAGGTAAAGGGGGTGGCTGCCCTGGGCACAAACTGTACATGATCAGTGAAATACTGGCATTTAAATTAGTATTTAAAAAAGTACTTCAAAAGTATCTAAAATAGTTTGGTGCCAATATGTCAACATTCTTTCACTCAAGCCATTTAAACACTCATGCATATGCACGGGTATTTTAAATCATTTTGATTTTTTTTCCTTTACAGAGGAGATTTTATTTTTTTATCTTCAAGTTTTGAAAAGGCACTAGTCTAGGGAATGGGTAGTGCTCAGAGGTACTGATTAACCTAGTTACTGTTCTGCCATGAAGGAAGAAACTGTCAATATGAAATCAGAATATATAATGAAGGTTAATGATTTTTCTTTTTGGTCTCCCAGTCTTCCCACAACCATTAAGTGCAACCCCACTGACTAAACTAACCAGTGTTTCTTGGCATCCAATGACATTGGGCAAGGAAGGTAAAAAAATGGGGTCTGTGACAAGTCAGATTTTGAGTGTTTCAGTCTCAACTTGACAGAAATACAAATAAAGAAACATTAAACTTTAATCAAAGTCACTGTAGCAGTATTAATGTAAGTGCAAACTTGCAAAGCAGTGTCAGCCAGGCTAATATGTAGCGTAAGTAAATACAGTACATGTGATACAGCAATTCAATTACTAAAACAGTAAAGAATAACATCATATAGAGTAATGTTTCTTTGAAGACAATAATATATCAAAAATAAAGTCATTCCAATATTTACAATTCTTCGGCATGGTATGAGAAGGACAGTAAGGCACAGTCAAATCAAGGGGAGAAGGGAAAGGAGGGAGAACAAAGAGAGGTAAAAAAATAACAGAAGTGTTGGGAGAGACAAGGCAGACGTGTGCAGCTTTTTACTACCTAGGTTCAGGTATCTCCTACCTAGTCTCAGGGAGGAGTTTGGGGACACTTTACTGGTGAGCCATGTGCACACACCTGATGAAGCACCATGTTGATACAGTCTCAGTGCCCCATCAAGTAGGTCCTTGTGATGCACTTGAGTGAGATCTGGTGATAATCCAAGAGTCCAATAATGTACTTCTGCTTTAACATGTCATATGGCAAAATATAAGCTAATGAATGCACATCGCTTTATTTTGAATTCATCATAATAATATTCCTGAAACCCAATCTAAAATAGTCAAGTCAGGAAACCAGCAAGTAGAACAAAGTAGATGGGGATGTCAGTTGAGGGGCCCAACCGAAATGGCCCAAATTGGGCCACTCAATTCCTAAAGCCAGCTCTGGATTTTATGCACGCTTCTTAACTAATAGCCAAACTATATGTGGAAAGTGCTGCAATTGTTTCTATTGTATCAGTACTTAGCTTTTATTAGCAGTCCAATCAATCTGAATGAGATTCTTAAATCAACTATGAACCAGCTCTACTGAGACATAATTACACCACTGCCCTAAAGCTGAAAGTGCAGGTCTAATTCTGCAATATGCTTTATTCACATTTGCTAACTAATCTTCAGAATCGTACAGATTCTGAACACTGTAATTCTTTTCCAACTTCCCATATTTCTACTTTAAATTGTATTCTAATGTAAAACTGAAGGTGTTCTTTTCAGTTTTGTAATTACCTTCCATACTACCGGACAGCAAACTTCTGCAAGTCTTGCATTTTTGGCCTGTTTAGTATCCTCAAAAATGAGCATTAGAAGGTAAGGTACAGCTCTCTGCTGATGACATACAAGCTTGTTATACAGAAAAATACTCCTGATATGGTAGAAAAATCTGGAAGGATATAAAAAGTATAGGAAAAATTCACAGTTACCATCTGAAAGCTGATGCAAAGAATAAACTTGTGTGTATGGGAGGGTGAGCCCAGGGGAAAACTCTTGCTATGAAGAGCATACTTGAGAGTCAGATATCAAAACAACGTACTGGGTAACCATAACACAGTGAAGGAAGAAAATGTGCTGAGGGTCAGGAGAGAGCCAGAAGGGTACTAGGCTACAAAGGAGTATGACCAGCTTAAATAATGGTGAGTCAATGCCCTTGGACAGGTCACTAGTAAGACATCAACTAAAGTAATGGACACACCTCTTAAAGACCCCAGCTCTAAAAGATCAAAGGCATTGTAGAAGTCTTTTAATGTACAGTAGTAAACATTGTGCAAGATGCAAGCCAAAATGTAAGTCCAAAATCTGATAATTATGGGCACCCTATATGAAAGGGGCAAATGAAGAGGTTGCAATATGCATTTTAGCATTCCTGACCACTTAGCTACTGTTGTGTTTGCCCTTTGTTCCCCATCTGTCTTGGGCTGAATGAATGAATCTGAACAGATGTGTGTAACAACATGGGGAAGTGTTTCAAGATAACCACTAAATGCATCAAAAGGTTAGAACACCGTTTGTCACTAAGGTTACCGAATAGAGTAAATATAGTTATTTTGCTCCGTATATGTTTGGCGAGTATGTCTGTCTGAATGTCAAATTATTTTAATGTACAACTTATTGGTTTCTGTCCCTCATAACCAAATGACTGATCCTACCAATGAAAAGCATGCAGAATAAGTCACCAAAAAGGGGTTGTCATTCCAAAATGAACTGGAGTACGACTGTTATAAACACAGGGAAAACACAGTAGAGTTGGGAAAAATTGAACAGAAACTTGAAAAAAAGTGAAAAAGTCTGGTTGCCAAGCTTAAGTGACAGAAGAAAGGTCAGGGCCTTAACCCAAGCTGGCATTGCTTCCAGAATAACAAAGAGGAGTTGCTGCAGGATCTGCAATCTATTAAAAACCCTGTTCTTGAAAACCAAGTACTAGAACCTACAAGCTAAAAGTCAGTCACAAAATAAAACATTTGAAAAATGTGGATTTGTTGAAAGTATGAATAACTGTCAAAAAAACTTAAGGATTGTAAAAAGGCCTTACCTTAAGTAAAGTGGCTAACCACTTTGTCCCACCCATCTCTCTGAAGCCACTGACTGAGAAAAAAAGCAAACAAGAATTATTACACTAGAATCCCATACTTCAAGATGAAATGTTCAATTTAAATCTGGAATTTGAATGGGTATGAGCAGACGTCCATGGAGTAAATAAAAGGTGGCCTGTTTAAACAAGCTGATTAGAAGAACTGCATTCTCAATGCTCTGGCCCAAACTGCAGTCTGTTCCATCTGAAATTAAAGACTCGTCCTCTTATTCCAAGTTTTCTCTACTAAAATCACATTTAGTGAATTAAGCAGAATGTACTTGTTACATCTTGGGTCACATCACTTAAGTCAAATCTTAACTCTTCTCCACTGTAACTCAAACACTAAGATCCTTTTCACACCTCTAATTTTACATTAATTTTCCTGTGTTCTGAAACTTTTGTACATATTATAAATTAATCAATTGGAGTTACTATGTACCCAGAGCATTATTATAACACTGTTCTGTTTTACTATCATTTATGTGTTATTGGATTCCTCTGTGTTGTTTGTCTGATCAGTTTAGTTTTTGACCCCGGGCTAAGACTGCAATTAGTCAGAATTGATCAGTGCTCTAGTTTAGTAAACAAATTCAAATAAATAAATAACATGCGATCAAGGCACTATAAAAAGCAAACTATACTTGAGTTGTTAGCAGAAGCCTTTAGAACACGGCCTCCAAGTAGTTTGTCAACAGAGTCCACATTCATTTGAACATATAAAAGTATTGCATCTGTAACAGATTATGATATAACAATTAGCATCATTTCAGATTTTGCACTCTGATACAAATAGTGAAAAAAGGTTCATAAGACTGTTGCATCTCTGTTAAGAAACTGCTAGAGATCCATGGTGGCTTATAAACTGGACAATAATAATGAGGCCTGCAGCTTACTAGGAGGGGTGCATTATGTTGAAACCCTAATTTAAGAAATTCTTCAGTACAAAGTTAAAATACTAAATTAATCTGTAAACTGGAAAAAAGGAACAAAATACATAAAATGAGACCAAGTTAGATTCTGCTTGTTCACAGTTTTGACAAAAATTAAAAATTCTCCACACACAAACCTGTTCCATTTATATATGTGTAACTGCTCCATTGTCAGCTCAAGAAAAATATAATTGTTATTGAGATTCTCAATTGAACTTTTACAAAATTCATTGTATATTCAGTTTTCAAAACACTATTGCAATAGATTTGGACCATACCTCAATAGCAACAATGAAAAGGTCATTTATTTCATTAGTCTGTGTGGAGTCTGCATGTCCTCCCCATGGTCGAGTGGCGTTCGAAAGACATGCATGAATGGGCATGCTTTTGTTGAAGGTTGGGCATCAGGCTGGCACCTCGGAACTGTAAAAATCTACTGCCAATCATTAGCAGACCGGAATTCCACTGTGGCGACCCCTAACCAGGAAAAGCCGAAAGAACAACAAGTCTTAAAATGTGGCTGCAGCTTGGGCAGCAGTCTATCACCTGCTATAAGTCATCATGGACAAGTCTTCAGAACAGTCATTCTCCAAAATTCTGGTACCTTGACATGTCTGCACAGCCTTGCAAATTCTGCATTATTCATTACAGAGTATCCTGTCTCTACTTCAATTAATATAACTTTTTTTGGAATGACTATTCTCTTCAGGCTATGCAAACAATAAAAGTAAAATGCATTCCTTTGGACAGGGTACAGCCTGAAGATAAAGTTTCATCACTAAACAGCCATACCTGGCTGGGGATTAAAATCATTTTTAGGAATCAGGCCAGCTCTTCAAAATGTTTTACTACTTTGTGTTTTGGATGAAGCATTTTTTTTTAATAAAACTGCATGCTTGTACATCAGCAGTGATTATCAAAACTGACTTCATATCCTTTACCAGTGCAGTCCTACAAAATTTTTTCCAGAATTAAATTTGAATGCAAAGGCATTTCCTACAAACGCAGCTGTTAAGATTTCCAGTTTTTCCAGACTGCTTTATTCAGACTGTTTTAATCATAGTCCCCAATATTTGACACTCATGTTTATACCAGTCATAGGGTTAGAGATAATGTAATGATGAATAAAAATTTAACTTTTTTATTCCAAACAGCAGGGCATGTATACTTTAATATGTATTCAAAAGACAACTCATCTTCTAGGAGCTTGCAAAAGTAGACTTAGACCAGCTAAAACTGGTCCTTGATATATAAATATTCTCAACAAATTAGGAAGAAAAAAATGAAATAACACTGGCTTAAAACAGCCAGTCAGTATTCTAGTATCATATATAACACTAGCAAACTCAGGTAGAAATTTGTACCAGTTTTACTCTACAGTCTTCAACATCAAATTGAATCTGTCCATCTGCCTGCTAGAAAGAAGGAACTATCCAAGTCAGGAAATAATGCTGTAGACTGGTTTATATTACTTTGTCAAAAGCTTAATTGAGAAAATCACTATTTATCAAACTCAAGTCAGCGAAAGCTCAATTAAGCGAATGATCATTTCAGATAAAATTTTCCAAGGGGAAAACAACTAGTGGGCCATCTACCAGCCATAAAAAAACACAACAAATTTTAAAACTCTGCAAAGTGGGGGGCTTTGCCACCCATACCCCCTAACTAAATATACCAACTCCGAGATCGCACTACAGTGAGGAAAAGGGCAAATTCCCGATGATGGCCAACCACGTCCTTTCCCTTGGAAAAGTTTAGCTGAAACGCTTGTTTGCTTAATTGAGCTTTCGCTGAACTGGGTTTGATAAATAGTGATTCGTTCAATTAAGCTTTCGACAAAGTAATATAGACCCACTGTAGACATGTAAATGGGTACTTCATGATTACACTACACAATATATTGTTTTCTTGTTGCTTGAAACTAAATATAGTAACTCTATAGCATTAAGGATTTTCCTTAAGACATCTCAATGCAAACACCATCCATAGTTTCCAGTTGTACTAATCTTCCATCACCCCCTCCCTATCACAATAAGTAAAGTACTCCGTGGCTCCGATTTCAATAGTTCCATTTCTTGAGAGTGTGCACAAAGTGGCCCTACTTGGCAGCATACCTGTGAGCTTAAAAGCTGTTGCTTTTCTCCTGCACAAGCACTGGATATCATAGTGAGTGAAACAATGGAAATCAGGGAATATTCTTATTTGACTGAAACAAACTCCACAGATAAAATATTCCCTAGAAAAATACCACAAGGATTAGGTGTTCTGCATCAGTGTCCAGTAACTCATGACTCCAGTAGTATTTTGTTTTGTTTTTTTTGCACTTACAGACAACAAGATTACCAGTGATCATTATACCCTAGATACAAATAGATTATCATGACCACAATGGATTAGAATGAGATTTAGTCTGACCTCACTCCATCAGAGAGGTGGCAGAGATCACAAGTGTAGTAAGAGCTTTAGCCGTAAGTGCATGCAACCATTCTACTTGCACTGTACACAGACATAAAAAGTGTTATCCAGTTACCTTGGATTGAGCACTCCATTCAATTAAAAAGAGTGCAAATAACATAGAATGTGGTATTAATCAATGTAGGCAATATCAGGGTAAAAAAATACATGAGTTAATATGTATCAGATTAAGCTGATTGCTAAGGCACAAACAAAACAAGTAGCAGCAATGAGATGTGGAACTGAATTGTTGTCACTTACTAGTGCTATCATTAATAACAAGAGCTGGGTTCTTACTATGAATATCCTTAAATTCTTAACATTTTATTAAAGCCTGGTAGGGTGGCAAACCAAAATGAAAGGATAGTTTTCTTTATAACTGGACAATTAGAATTTAGGAATGGATCTGCACTGTTGCAGAATTAGCCATGGGAGCCAGCAGTCAACAACATGCCCATATGGAGAAGGTTTGTGGCCTTATTCTGCATGCATAATCTTACTGGAGATTGGGAATATACTGATGTACATGCAATGTACCATCACCAGTAGAAAACAGGAAGTTAGTTTCCTTTTGCTGAAAGAGTTGAGATGTTAATACAGTTCTTGCAATCCCACCTCTGCAAGATGTGGACAGGATGAAAGGTGACCAAAGGACAGCAATAAAAATATTGCATGTATACACTGCATGTACTAATGGCTTAATACATGCATGCTGGTGAGGGCACATAACTACTAATCATGAAAACGGATTCAGCCAAAGTAATATGCTCACCAGCGGTCAGTGAAAAACAAAATATAACATATGGGCATTTTATGTAATTGACAGATAAGCAGCCAGTCTTCAGCCACGACCTTGTTATAAAGTAAACTAAATAAAAAATACATAGTGCAAGATAATCCACACACAGAAAAGATATTAGCCACATAATGTGGTCTATAGTTTAAGGAAGTTATTCAAGATAGTAAAGCACAATAAAGAAAATAAATTACAGTGTTCAAGGCATAATGCAAGACTTAAGAGACAGCACTCTCTGTTCAACCTTTTCTGTATAAACATTAAGGAAAAGTAGATTCATGAGCATTCTATAACCAGTTATTGAACAAATGTCTTTTAAAAATTAGAAGTTCCCACTCTATCTACATTTAGATCTGTAGTTAGGGCTTGGTATGTTTTCCAACTGCTAAGGAGTCTGTGCTGCATGCTGACTGCTAGATTAAATTATACCTGTATTCAATTTCAGGCCTATGAAACTTGTGCAGAAATGTAACTCAGATTATAGCAATAATATTCAAGATGGCATCATTACAATATTGTACTCAAATTCACATGAAATCCAAGGGGTCATCTCTAGGTAACAGCAATATTGCATGCCATTTATACTTTGTACATCATTTAAAATATTTTTCCTGGTATCTTATTACATGGTGGAGAGGCGAGGATAATGTCATCTTCAAGTAAATGATTTTCCCTCAGGGCTGGGTGAATTTTGATCATGGCAAGTCATGTTTTCATAGTTCAGGTGCACAGACAGAAAATGCCTTTTGCAGCATTCTTAAAAGTTACGTGAGACAGTAGGCAATAAACAGGAGGTGGTGGACTCATGTCACACTGCACACTTTGAAGCTTAGTGTCCTGGCTAAGGGGGAGGGACTCCTTGTTATGAGCATGAATAGATAGTAGCTCAATTTTTTAGGCAACAGAGATTGCTACACGAGACAAGGATACTCACTTTGGGAACACTGCACATAATTCTCAAGCTTTGTTTAGTCTTTCCTGGTATTGGCAGCTTAGACTATCTGCTGTGAAAACATAGGCATGCACATTCTTGTGTGGCATTATTCCACTTGTTGGTGAGCTCTTGTGGCCTTAATTAAATTGATTCACTGACATTTCACGTACCATTTGCACTATAGCATGCAGTGCTTACTGAGTAATGATGCATTTTGACTATTTATATTGCATACATCATGCTTGTTAACTGCATCTTTCATAAAGTTACATTTTTGAAAGCTACTTTCTCAAATGATTCAGCTGGCTGTCATCCTCCATGACATTATTATGGTGATATATCTCTAAACATTACTGAAAGCACCACTGTACATGCACAAGACTCCTCCATTAAATTCTATGGAGGCATTCCAATGTTTCCCCTACAGATTTAAAAAAGGAGGCTGTACATTTGATTAGACCGTGGCTTTAATAAAATGCTTTCAAAGCTTTCTATTAAAAATGGCCTAAATACATAAGGAATGACTTAGCGGAAACTATATTAGCATGGAAGGTATTAGATATTGTGATGCAGGGAGGAACATGTTAGCAAGTCTTTTTCAAGATACCCTGTAACGTGTGCCAGTGCTCATCTTATGCACAAAGCCTGCAAAGGTCACAGATGGATTTAATTAAAGCACCCAGGGGTCAGAACTGTAACCGTGTGAATAAGGCCACGACTGACAGAGCTCACCGTCAGTTAGATGGTACTACTCAGAGTTTCCTGCCATTATCAAATATCAAAGATTACATTTTCTGAAATTAATACTTAAACCACAGTGGACAGACCGAATGTGAATGTTTGCTAGGTCACCCAATAGTATCTCATGTACTAGACTTGGAGAATGGTCTGAGTGGTGCCCCCATGCTGAAGGATAACGCTGTCCAAGCTGAAAAATCCTTCACGAATGCATTCTACGAGCACCTACAAGAATGCATGGATCGTGCCTTCCCAAGCAAAACCAAGACTCACGCCTCCAAGAAAAGGAAACCAGTCAGGTGGACTCCTGCCATAAACATGCTATACAATAGAAGGAGGAAACTAGTACCGAAAAAGAGTAAAATCCCAAGAAGGGAAGACATCCTTGATCAGTATCAGCAAGAAACTATGATCCTCATAAAATCATCCAAGGCGAGCTTCAAAAGAAAAACTGCCAAGGACTCCAAAGATAACCACAAGGCATTCTTTAGCTATGTCAAGAATGGCACAAAATACACTGAACCGACTGATATTGCCAACATCCTGGCAGACAGGTTCAGCTAAAACTTCACCCCCTCTCACCCCCAAAAGGGCCCATAACCATACCAGAAGAATGCAGAGTCCCTGAAATCACAGACACTCAGGTTAAAACAACCCTCTCCAAAGCCAAAAACATAGCATCAGTGGGACCAGACGGTGTCCCAGGCTGCATCCATCATGAGCTCAAAGACAAACTAACCCGTCATCTTAACACACTGTTCAAAGTCAGCCTCTCCACAGGCTACATACCCATAGAATGGCACACAGCAACAGTTACTCCACTCCACAAAGGTGCAGCCACAACAGAGCCCGGGAACTATTGCCCTATAAGCCTGACTAGCTTGGCCTGCAAGGCTATGGAGCACATCATCATGGAACTCATTAAGAGAGACATTGGGAACCTCCAAACACTGGACCCTACCCAGTTCGGCTCAGTTAAGGGCAGATCATGCCTCCTAAACCTGGTGGACTTCTTTGAGACAGTTACCAAGGCTATAGACGAGGGAAAGGTGGTCCACACAGCCTACCTAGACCTCGCAAAGGCATTCAACACCATTACCCATTCTGGTATTATAGACAAGCTCACCAGCCTGAACATAAACCCCTACATCACAAGATGGGTTGCCAGCTGGCTCACAGACAGAACCCACATGGTGAGAGCTGCGGGAGCTAAGTCCAACTCTAAACTGGTTGCAAGTGGCATTCCCCAGGACTCAGTCCTAGGACCCCTCCTGTTTGGCATATACTTCTCAGAGGCACAGGCAAGCACAGGAGGACTATGGCTGACCAAGTTCGCAGATGACTGCAAACTAGGGGCTATAACTGACTCTCTGGCTGACACAGACATCCTCTAAAAGGGTCTCACTGAGACGGATACCTGGTGTCAAATTCATGGCCTCAAGCTAAATGCCAAAAAGTGCATAGTCATACCCTTTGGAAAAAACAAAGTACCCACAAACTACCACATAGGCGGTAGTCCCCCTAAATATGGAAGACGTAATAAGGGATCTGGGGACCCAAGTAGATAGTAATCTCACCTTTGATAATCACATTGCCAAAGTGGTTAAAAAATCCTTCTATGTGGCCCACCTAATCACAAAAGGGCTTGCATCCAGATCAAAAGAGGTCATTGTGCCCCTCTACTCATCAGACCCATAACAGAGTACAAAGTCCCATTTGGGATGTAACTTACAAGACACCTGCAAAAGCTGGAAAGACCACAGGAGTACCTCACCAAGAGGATAACTGGCCTCAAACAGATGCGCTATGCAGCTCAACTGAAGAAACTCCAGCTGTACTCGGTTGCATACCGCCTACTCAGAGGTGATCTCTGACTGACATACAAGGCCATGTCCAACCCAGAATTGATGGACATGCTCCACCTAAAGAAAACCTCATCCCTCGAGCCACACGCGCTAGGGATCTAAACCTCACCACAACAATAAATAGGACGTGCTGGAGGGATACATTCCTGTCCCAAAGACTTCCCAGGCTTTGGAACAAGATTCCAAGCTACATTAGGCAGAGCTCATTGCTAACACTCTTCAAAAGAAACCTTGACGAGTGGATGGGAAACAGAAAGTTTACGCTGGGGATCACTTCAGTGGCTCTGTTGGACAGAGGCACAGGGAACTAATCTAAGGTGACAGCGAAAGCCAACACATTCTGGCTAGGCTTATAAATGCCTTCGGGCCACACAGGGCTGGTGTTGGCAGTTTGGGTGCCCCCAGAAAATGTCAAATGGGGGCCCCGTAGGCACTTCCATCAAAGTATCACCCTTTCACTGCCACCCCTCCAAAGCAGCCTTTTAGGTCATGCTGCAAACTTTTAGAAGTAGTTATGTACAGACTAACCTTAGCTACAATGCTGTTACAGTACAACAGGCCTATGTACCACACTATGTTCACCCATCTAACAGGGGATGTTCACAGCCAATGGCATTTTAGTTACAACAATGATACATAATAGCAACTCTATGTATAGGTCTGTATTTAGGTGAAATGCTGTCTATATGCTCTAAAGTGCATCTTATTTTTTTTCTTTTTACATAATCTTTTAATCCAATGATGGCTTGAACAGAAATGATTAAGGAAATAAATTCAGTGTTGCTGTTCAACTTAAATATTCCTTGCATCCTTTCAGCACACCTTTCCTAACCAAGACAGCACAGTGGTAACCATTTAGGAAACAACTCAGATAAGCCAGGGCCCAAGAAGCCATAGGAATATAGGTGTTTTGGGATGCATTTTAGAGCATTTACCAACCTTTTAATCCAATGGTGTCCTAAACAAAAGCCATGAGTAAGAAAAACATTTCAGTTTTTTCTTTTTCTTTCAAGGAAGACATAAGCTGTGCCCAAAGATGACAAAATAGTGAGTGCTGATGTACATATACATAGCATGTCTCCTCACTCTTCAACCCAAACTGTCAAAGGCAGCTACCTATGTACGTGCCTGAAGTGTGATTGTGAAGAAAGTGAAAAGAATAATGAGTACAGTAATGTATTCAACTTTGTTGCACCTAGACAGTGCACACTGCCCCTACACAAGTTACAGTAACCTTCTCTGTACACCTCTGAGGTCTGTGAGAAAAGAAACAATGAAAACACTGTCCTCAGCCCAAACAAAAGCTGTAATGACCTCATGCGCACACCTCTGTGGTTAGACTGTAATGAAAATTAAAGAAGTACCCCCCCCCCCATAACCTACAGCAGCTTTCTGTACACACCTCTGAGAAGGACTGGTATTAGAATGGTTGCAGTTGACAGGAGAGGCCATTATCAGCTTTATCCTAACAGGGTCAGCTTTGTTCAGGTTAAAGACTGTAATCAGAAAATTAATACATTTTTTTCTCAGTTTTTCCCAACCAGCAACAGCTTTTGTGGGGCCCTCACACAGTCAAAGATGAGTAAGGGAGCCCCCCCTATCAATTTATACAGTTTGGGGAGTGGGGGCCAACAAACTCTTTAAAGTTTTAAGTGTCTGAATGTTCTGTGATATATTTTATACATTACTTTTGAAATATAATTACTTGTTAGCTACATTTTTCACTGATACCCAGAAGAATAATGCATGTGTCCTGGCATTATTAGGTGTGTGCAGATATAAAAATCAGTGATATTTTATACAAATACACACAAAAGCCATAGCAGTACTAGTTTTGTACTTATTTCAGCAAATAGCAATACAGTGGGCAACACTGGTACTGCCACACCAAATCAGTGACTGTAGTTTAGCAGTCGTCAAACAGTAGCAGGGGTAAATCACTTTTATTTACCTTATTGAGGAGTAATGCATACATGTCACTGTCCCTGATTTCACAGACTTTCCCTGATTTTGCTCATAATTTTGCTCTGTCCTTCATAAAAAAGCTTGATTTGCTAATAAATTATTCAGGAATACAGACAGTCAATAATTCCAAGCATCAGAGGTTTATACTTTGTATTATCCAAAAAATGTATGTTGATGCAAAAAGTGTTACCTTTTTAAGTGAATTAGAGTAATATTTAAAATGTGTTCCTGATTTTGAGCCTTTATTCTGCCAATATTTTGGATATTGTGTTGAATTTATTTTGCAAAGAAGTTGAGTATTGTAGTATCTCGTTTTCTAGCAGTATTTATAAAACTCCGTGAAAGAAAAAAAAACATCCCTGAAGATGGGAAGCATCAGCTCTTCTTAAAATACAAGGTTTGCACTCAGATCAGTCACTCTGACCTGTTGATCTCTCTATTGCTTACCTTGCTTATGTTCACTATCAGCTTTATCCTAATAAGGTCATACCATAGCCCTGTTCAGGTTAAAGAGCATAATCCATCAGCTGCTTTTGTAGGGCCTCCACACAGTCAAAGATGATTAAGGGGCCCCCTTGCAGCCACAGGTGTTGCAGGTATTTAAAGCTGGCTATGTTGTGGGTGCTACTATAACCAGAGATATCTTGGAATTTTAGAGTAGATAAAAATACAAGTTATTACCCACCTGGTTTATTAAGTATACAATATTGCTGCACTAGATTTTGTTAGTTTGACAAACATGTTACAATAGAGCAAGATAAGATCATTTGCTTTGGTTGGGGGGCACCCAGGAAGAGGGGGACCCAGCGACTGCAGGGTTCGCTGGTGCCTAAAGCCAGCTATGTGTCTGTGTGTGTGTGTGTGTGTGTGTGTGTGTGTATGTGTGTATATATATATATATATATATATATATATATATATATATATATATATATATATATATATATAGGTCCACTTTTAAATCCTGAAATACCAAAATCTCGAGTTTTGAGATACCAAACACAAAACATCTCAAAATTTAAAATTTAAAAGTGGAAACAAAAAATTAACACAGCTAAAATAGTTTGCTCCTGTTGTACTTACCGTTCTCTTCACTGTAGCACGATCTCGGAGCTGGTATATTTAAATAGGGGGTGGGGGTGCAGGGGGGCTTGCCCCCCTGCAAACAATTTATTTTAGTTCATTTGTTGTTCCACTTTTAAATTTTGAGATACCGAAATCTCAATGTTTTGGGTTCGGTATCTCAAAACTCGAGATTTTGGTATTTCGAGATTTAAAAGTGGATCCATATACACACATATATATATATATATATATATATATATATATATATATATATATATATATGAGAGAGAGAGAGAGAGAGAGAGAGCAAAGCAGGGCAGCCAATCAGAAGTGAATTCTAGCAGCTAGCTGCCACAAAGTAACTATCCTCTTATCAATTAATAAAGTAGTAACTAAACAAATCAACCATATGCTTTTAACTGGGAATAAAAAATAATTCACTTAAAAAGTTAGATACTACTGTTAAGTTAAAAATAACCAATATGAATAGACAGGAAGAATTTGTCTAAGCAACAATATCTTTCTTAACGGCTAATTTTGGGAATTACCATTTTCTAGCTACCCTGTTTACATTTTCATCACAAAACAAGAGACAAATGCACAAAAACTGACTGGCACAGAGTAGCAAGCCAGTCCATACTAAGCAAAGTCCTGGGCAGCACTCTCTGTCAACTGTGAGAAGATGGCTGCCAGTTCAGCAGTCTCTAAGACAATATCATTCCATCTGACCTCTGAAAGAAAGTCATAACTGGTCAGTGATGGGCAGCATGTCCCAGACACCCTTTTTTCAAACTTTTCTCCCCTCTGTGAACCATAGTCCATGGAAGTACCTGAAAACTTTCCATGAGGTAATGTGTTGAAGAAACTAGTTCTACCCCATTTCACTTAACAGGTTTGTGTTCTCCTAGTTAACAATCCCACACAGAAAACAGCTGAAGTTAAAATAAAATTACACATTCAGAGTAGCCAGTTACCTACTCAGTGTAGCTGCCCCCTTCCTCCAAAGAGAAGCTTAGTTTTTCAAGTTACTCCTTACAATTTAAGACAGCATTTCATATAATTTTACATATATACTTCTGTTTTTCACAGTTGCATGCACAGTTGCAAAGCTTAAATGCTTTTTATACTTTATCCAATAAACAGGCACAAGTCTTTTCCCAGTCACATATGCTCATTCCACATTCTACAATCCTGCTACCTCATCCCCATATAAAGCAATTACAGATTTGTTCATCTGTGTGCAGCTCAGAGATTTGCTGAAGTATGACCAAAAACAGGGATAGATGTATATACAAAATCACAGTTCGTGAAGTACTATAAAGTCTTTCACTTGGTGTATTTCCACTTGCTTTGACTTGCCTCTAACACTTTGGAAGAAGGCTACCATTGTTACATGCTTATGACTGAACTTTGGTAGACAGTTCTTGGGCAGAGATATTATGGCGGATGTTTTCAAAAACTGTGCTGAGTGACAAGGTGATTATGTGGGTAACTGCTTAGAAATACTCTTGTATATATCTTTAAAATTAGACAGCTTGCAGGTAAAAAATGACTGAATGTTTAATGGTATTTCATAGGCAAGTACTAGGCTAGCTGTTCTTGTTGGCAATTTTAAACCTAGCCAATGTCCCTTAAATGTGAGAATCAAGCACTGTACCTAGTGTCTGGGAGGAAAATACCTTAACCATCATGCCAAACCCCCAACCCTTCTTCTACTAAGGGATTTTAACCATGCACCCTTGCCATAAGACACCCTTGCATTAGCCCACTGCACTAATGGATAAGTAAACCTTGAAACACCCCTCCTCTGGACCAGTAATCAAGGAACCTTAATCCTCACCACTGACACCAGTGAAGGACATTCACTTAGAACAATACACGCAGTGTGTTTCCAGATTCAGCTCTCTGCACCAAGCACAATTTCCCTTAAGAGCACACAGGGAACACACTCCCATCCTGGGGCTGGGTTTCCCTTTCACCAGGTTCTGTGTTCCTGCTCCAAATAGCTTACACACTCACACACCTACCTTGGAAAGGCTGGCACAGATTCAACAGCTATGCCCCCTCTGCCTAGACTATAAGGTAGATACTGCCACCAGAACACTCTAAAGCCAGCTACTCAAAGGCTTTTACAAGGGTACCCAATTATACAGAGTAAAATTAATATCAATACAAATGGTAGTGCCTGACCAATGCAGCAAAGCTTTCTGAAGCAGCCATGGTGCCACCAAATAAATATAAGTACTCTCAAAGGTTAAAATATTCTGTAAAAAAACTGTCACAATTACAAGTTTAAACATATTTAATAATAATTAAAAGAACATAAAAATACTAAATATCTATTTGCAATAAACAGAGTTTCAATAACAGAAAATATTAAAAATAACACAGATGGAAAGATTCACACAAATACAGAAAAACAATTCTTAATTAATCTCACTATATTTTCCTGACTGATGTAAAGAATTACTGTTTCCTATTTACTTAAAGCAAGGCAAGATGAAGTGGGCGAGTGGTCTTCCTTCTTTTCAGATTTCACAAGCAGACTGCTGAAAGCTAAGTGATATCGCTCATTAATATCAAAATATCATTTCAGTTCTGGCTATAGAATGACATCACATCTGGTCATCTGACTTCTGGTTGCCACACTATTCCCTTTACTAGAAACTGAACCAGAATCCAGCACGTTTGTCATAATACACACACGTTTTGCTAAGATGCATTATAGCATCTGGAAGCTATAAAACCATTTCAAAAACTTCCATCCTTCCAGGGTAGCAATTCGTTCACCCCTAAGAACAATACAATAGGATTCCTAGTCCTGGTTTTCACAGACATTTTGTATCTGCCTGCAATCAGAACTGTAAGATACAATCTTTATGCCCTAAACCAGTTTAATTTCAGACTATTTTTCAAAGTTACCTAGACTGAGATTAACCTCTTCTCTTCCAGTAGTCTCTGTTACAATATATTCACTTCAACAATTACAATACCGTTTGAGATGCAGGTTTATTTCTTTTCTGTCCAGCAGGACCAACTGTTGCCACATTTTTAACACAAGCAGCTTTACAAATACACTTTCAACACAAGCACATGTACCAATCAGTTTGATGTACAAATGACATATAATCCTTTACAAAACTCCAGCTAGCTATGCTGGCCTATGTTACAGATCTACTCTTGTACTTCTCCTGGCATAGTTGACAATACCACATATCACATACCTTTTTCTAGAAAGAGTTCAAGGAAAAACGAAAAGAACTTGTGGAGGAAAAAAGAAAAGAACTTGTGGAGGCTGATAATGCATTCAAGTTGCCCAAGCAATCATTGAGCATCCTATTAGAAATTAGAAATGTTAGATGGTGTCAGACGTGAACCAGTTAATATGCTGTTTGATTTCCTTTTTATTCTGACATATAGAAATATAGATTGAAGTTTAAATTTGTTTTTTTTTTCAAAGTCACCATTAACTTTTTCACTTGGGAAGCATTTAACTATTTCTCTTTCTTTGTTTTAGATAAGAGGGTACAATTCCAACTACCAGGAGTTCTCTTGCTTCAGTGAAATTCTGTGAATGCTGATCTAAAGCCCATGTATTTCTCAAAGGCAAAATAGAGAATTGGTGGGGTAAAATCAACATTCACAGAGAAGGATGCTATGTTCTTAAGCTCCTGGAAGAAAGAAACTTAGTTGTGTGCTGAAACATTAAGACCTATCCTATTCAAAGCTTGTCCCTAATTAGAATTACATAAACATTATTAGTGGAATGTAACAAGTAATGCAAACGTAGTTGGGCAGAAGGGATAGATATCTGATAACATTAAAGGGAATTGTGATGTCCAACTGCTTTATTTCAATGAAAATGAAACTGGTTAAACCATGTACTACAGAAGCTGAAGAGATGCCGATTAAGTAATATGTTACTGAGGTAATCAAAAGGGCGGGGTGATTATTTCATGGTCAGTGTAAAGCTGCCCAAGTGATGGGTAAATTCTAGCTCTTTACTTCTGTGGCTGGGTACATTCTGGCTCTCTAATAGTATTTCTGTGGCTGGGTATTACCATGACTACTCTGCACTTCACTACATCTGCAAAACAAAGTAAGTGAAGGAAAATTGCCTGTAACAGTTATTTATGGCACAGTAAATAATTTGCTAGAATTAATGTAAATAATGTACTTTACCATGCTCAGAGCACGCTTACCAAAACATAGATATCGAACACAGCTACTTTTTGGATCCATAAGGATAAATTGAACACTAGAAAGGTTACTCCCAGAAATATCACAAGCAAAATGTATAAACGCAAAAAAATGTACATAAACTCACATCATAAAACATTGCACTAAACTTAAAACACAGATGTTTTTGCAGAGGGACTCTGCCCTGCACATACTCCTCAACAAAGCAGAATACTGCTCTATACCTCAAATCTCTAATCAGCTCTAAGGTTGTAAAAACTCAATGTAAAAGGGAAAAATTAAAAAGTAACTTTCATTTTTTTCTGAGTTGTATGACCTTGAAAAGCCAATTACAACACACACAACAAGCATACTCATATTTGTTCTCTCCCTCTATATTCTCCCTGGTGACAATATCTCATCCCTTGAAGATATTCTCGCCTGGGTTTCTAGCAACATTACTCATGAAACCATAATGCTGGGGGACATGAACATAAACTGGGCCACAATCCAATCTCCCACTAACTCACTCAATATTAACTTATATAACTTTACACAACTAATCAATTCCGCTACCAGGCCTTCCAAGAACTCCATCACTGGTACTACAATAGACTGGATTATAGTATCCCATCCTCACTACATCTCTGATAGTGGTATTCTCTCAGACCCACTAGCTGACCATTTCCCCACTTTTGCCCACCGTCTCCCTTCTTCTATACAACTAACTCACACCTATATTTCCACTCATTGCCTAAAGAACTTCAATGCTGAAACCTTCTCAAATGCACTAAAAAGCACAAACTGGAACCCATTAAAAACTCTTTCCCTAGATAATGCTCTATCCTACTTTAACTCTACTTTCACAAACCTGCTCAACTCCTTTGCCCCTCTAAAAACCAAACATATAAAAATAACCCTGTACCCTGGTTAACCAAAATCACCTTAGCTACTATGCGACTCCGTGACAAAGCCTGGACACGTTACCATAAAAATAAAACCACTATCACCCTAAACGAATATAAAACACTACAAACTAAAGTAAAAAAAAAACTTATTACCTTAGACCGCAAAGCTTATTTCTCCACTCTCCAAAACAACCACACCACCAATCCCAAACTATTTTGGAAAGGAATCTCAGCTCTCCTCAACCCGGGAAAAAAAGAAAACCATTGCCCCAACCCAGATGCCTCTGACATGGACTTGGCCACCCAATTTAACTCTTTCTTCATAGAGTCCATAAGCAAGCTAACATCATCCTTCACCAACACATCTACAACCCCTCCTCGGCATGCTCACATCCTTTCCTCCCCTAGCATCCCTTGCCCCCCAACCTCCACCTTTCTCTATCAATCCCATCTCTATATCCACCATAAAAAAACTTCTCCTAAAATGAAAACCTGGTTCCAATGCCCCTGATGAAATTCCCTCCTACTTCCTAAAAGTAGCGGCAGAAGCCATTGATCTGTCAGCATACTAATTAATCAGTCTATCTCAGAAAGCCAGGTCCCCCAGCTCTGGAAGAATGCCTTTATTATTCCTCTCCATAAAGGTGGCAATAATAATGGCATCTCAAACTTTCGCCCTATCGCCATCCTATCCCCTGTTTCTAAGCTACTTGAAAAGTATGTACACCAACAACTTTTACCCTACCTCATCAATAATCAGCTTCTTACCCCCACACAACATGGCTTTAGACCAGGTCATAGTATCTCCACTGCCTTCCTGTCCTTCCCAGAAACAATCAACAAAGCCCGTGACTCTGGCCACTTTGTATCCACTCTTTTCCTCAACCTCTCTAAGGCATTTGACACTATTTCCCATAACCTCCTTCTTACCAAACTCTCTAAAACTTAACCTATCCCCTTCCTCTGCCCTATCTATCTCACAAACAGGCAACAAGCAGTTCAATGGAAAAAAGCTACCTCACCCTTCCTTAATACATCCACAGGCATCCGCCAAGGTTCCATTCTAGGCCCCCTACTATTCAACATATTCATAAATGATTTCTTCCAACCCATTCCTAACTCCAGTCTCATCCAATATGCCAATGATTCTACTATAATCTGTTCCTCCCCTTCCATCACAACTCTTAACAATCTAACACAAGCTGCCTTCTCTTCCACTGAACAGTGGATGCTCGACAACCATCTAGCCCTTAATGCAACCAAAACAAAACAATGTTATTCAATGCATTCAAAACCTCTTCCCTAGATAAACAATCCTTCCTAATTACCAGCAGTAATAATACCCCCCTAGAACTATTCTCCAACACAAAATTACTAGGAATTATCACTGACAATCAACTAAAATTTGATAAGCATCTACAGGCAAATATAAAAAAAACATAAAAAATTAGGTATGCTTTACTGCCACAGTCGCTTTATCTTTCCCATCACCAGGATTACATTAGCTAATACATACCTCATCCCATACCTTTTATATGGTGCATCTATCCTAACCAGCCTACAATCTTCACTCAAAATAAAACTCTCATCTAGTTATAACAAAATATCTAAATTTGCACCAGGTCATAGAGCCTCTTCTCACCACTGTAATTCCCTTCACTAAGTTGGCTAAAATTACCAAACTTCCTCACATATACCCAGCACATCCAAGCACACAAACTCATTCATAACCCATCTCTCTGCCCCTCCCTAGCAAATACCTTTGAAATGCCTAAACCAGATAGACTCCTATGATTCAATTCCCAAAACCTAAACCTTGCATAAACCAACACATCCTGCTGGGAATCAATTGATGTCCTTCCCTCTTGCATGCCTCTGGAACTCCCTCCCTTCTCCCATCTGCACCACCAGCAGTCTCTCCTTGTTTAAAACCTCACTGCACTCGCACCTTACTTCACAATGGAAATGCTCTTGCTCTCATCCAACCTAATTCTACCACACTTTCTTCCTAACTTTCCAAACTTTGTTACTTGTCACTACCTCCTAAAGTTTTACATCCCTTGGGACATATTCAACCAATGACTAAAAAATTACCTCATTGTAATTCCCTAAAAAGAAAATAAAAACTAGTACTTACTGAATTAACCTGATGTAATTTTCCTAATGAAAATCTTTTTTTATTTCTGTATTATGTAACATCTATTTGAATTGTGCAATATGGGTTTGTACTAGTCAAAATATGTATTCAATATTTAATTGAAATGTATATTATGGATTTGTGCTCTTTCTGTACTATGTAGTTACATTTCTCTGGAGCTTTTCTTCCCAGGACTCCATTGAAAATGGGCTCCTTATAGCCCAATTGACTATCCTGGAAAACAAACTGCAAATAAATAAATAAAAATACTGAGATAATGACACCATGAGAAAGTGATCAGATATTTATGTGTTAACAAGCCATAAAGTGGCCCAAGCTTCCATGTTTTAAGGTAATGCTTTAAAATCCTCATCAGTTACAGTAACATCAAGGTAGACCTGGAGTAAAAAAGTAAGCCAGTAAAAAATTTCTCCAAAGCTAACTTCATGCTTCTTAAAACAGAAGTAGTTTACTTCATGACACCCATGCAGATGGACAATAAAGTTACGACTGCTGAATCCTACACAAATGCACTCTATAAGCACTTATACGAGTGCATGGATCGTGCTATCCCAAAAAGAACCAAGACACTATCCTCCAAAAAAAGGAAGCCAAGCTGGTGGTCCCCTGCCATAAACAAACTCTACAACAGAAGGAATAAACTGTTGCAAAAGAGAGTAAAATCCCATGAGTGGAGGAGCTCCCTGGTCCGCCTCGGCAAGAAGCTGAGATCCCTTATAAGATCCTCCAAAGCTAGCTACGAAAACAAAATCACCACTGATTCTAAGGACAACCACAAAGCATTCTATATCTATGTCAAGAATCTCAATGGCAACACCCAGATCTGCTCTGAGGTACAGCACAACGGCACGAAAATTACACAATCAGCTGATATTGCCAACATCCTGGCAGATAGGTTCAGTGCTAACTTTACCCCCATCTCACCCCCTAAAGGGTCCATATCTATACAGGAAGAATGCAGAGTCCCTGTAATCACATCTATGCAGGTAAAAGCTGCACTCTCTAAAACCAAAAACACAGAATCCATGGGACTGGATAACATCCCAGGCTGCATTTTACACGAACTTCAGAACAAACTGGCTCCCCACCTAAGCACCATGTTCAGTCATAGTCTCACGTCAGGCTTTGTGCCCACTGAATGGTGCACAGCAACAATTATCCCACTCCACAAAGCAGGAGTCACCACTGATCCTGGGAACTATTGCCCTATTAGCCTGACGAGCCTGGTCTGCAAGGCCATGGAACATATCATCATGGAACTCAAACAAAGACATTGGTAACCTCCAAACTCTGGACCCCATCCAGTTTGGGTTTGTGAAAGGCAGATCATGCCTTCTGAACCTGATCGACTTCTTTGAGGCAGTCACCAAAGCTGTTGACAAAGGTAAGGTAGTTCACACCTTGACCTCGCCAAGGCTTTCGACACCATCCCCCATTCTGGAATTCTAGATAAACTCACTAAACTAGGTATAAATCCCTACATCACAAGATAGGTTGCCAACTGGCTCAGTGACAGAACCCACACTGTAAAAGTTGCAGTCTCTAAATTTGACTTCAATCCAGTGACAAGTGGAGTACCACAGGGTTCAGTCCTGAGATCACTCCTGTTTGGTATCTACTTCTCTGAAGTACAGGCTAACACAGAAGGCCTCTGGCTAATGAAGTTCGCAGATGACTGCAAACTAGGAGCCATAATCAAGTCCCCAAATGATGTGGACATCCTACAGAAGGGCCTCACTGAGACAGATGCCTGGTGTCAGTGGCATGGCCTCAAGCTCAATGCCAAGAAGTGCATTGTCATCCCCTTTGGTAAAAACTCTGTACCCATGAGCTACCACATAAACAGCAATCTACTTACCACTGAATGTGTGACAAGAGACCTTGAGACCCAGGTGGACAGTAGTCTCTCCTTTGATAATCACATCACCACAGTAGTCAGGAAATCCTTCTATGTGGCACACCTCATCACAAAAGGGTTCTCATCCAGGAAAAAAAGAGGTAATTGTTCCCCTCTACTCAGCACTCATTAGACCCATTATAGAGTACAACGCCCCTTTTGGAATGTACTTCACAAGACATCTGCAGAAGCTGGAAAGGCCACAGAAGTACCTCACAAAGAGGATTATTGGCCTCAAACAGATGCCCTACACTGACAGTCTCAAAAAACTCCAGCTTTACTCTGTAGCATATCACCTACTCTGAGGAGATCTCTGCCTAACATATAAAGCTATGTTAAATGCAGAGTTGTTGGACATGCTACACCTAAAGAAATCCCAATCCCTCCAAGCTACACACTCTAGGGACCTAAACCTTGTCACCACAATAAACAGGATATGCTGGAGTGATAGATTCCTGTCCCAGAGACTTCCTATACTCTGGAACAAGCTACCCATCAATGTCAAGCAAAGTTCCGCATTAGCACTCTTCAAGAAAAATCTTGATGAGTGGATGGGAAATAGGAAATGCACCCCAGGGATCACTTCTGTGGCTCTGCGAAATTAACTTTCTTGGGTGGCGTAAGCCAGGGAACCTTGTTGGCTAGGCTTACTTAGGCCCTTGGGCCGATAGCCTACTACCTACCTATGAACCTAAGACCAAGTATTTCTGTGTGTGTGAGGGGCTGTCTCCTGTATACATTGTCTTAACAAATGGCACAGCATTATTACTTTCTCCCTTCCATGTATGTTGATGCATTACTTTTATGTGAACTGTGTCTTGAGTACCATCTTAAATAGGATGCCCATGCTAGTCTTTATGAAGGGATTTTTTTTATGAGATTACTATTTAACAGCCTTGTCAAACAAAGGAAGGACATGCAGCCATCTTTATTATGAATCACAGTGTGTTGTATATCAGAAATAGATGTTATTGAGCACTGCTACAGGGTTCAGCAATAGTGCCATAAGTTTTGAATATCGTGATATACTCAGCTAATGTTCCATGATTAATCTTGGGGAAATGCCTGGAGAGTTATTTTATATAACCTTTCACAATATTAAAGGAAAAGAATATTTCATTCTTAGAATGTATTCTGCTTTACAGCCAAGAACAATCTATGCCACAGTGCTCACTTTCTTTTCATCAGCAAAAACGAGCAAGCTCTCCAACGCCAGCATTTATTGCAATAGATATAGCCTCAGGGTCTTAATCCTAGAACTGGCCAAGGGTAGTGATGAACAGATTGTGATATGTAACACAGACTAGCAAATAAAATATTCATTTATCATTCCAGACAGTGATGTATTTTTTTCCAGATTATTCCAGACAGTATAGCGCTTCTAGATACTGCTAGTCAGGGGCAAGTTAAATCACCCTTTGATTTATTTATAGAGGATTTTACAACTTTATGATCATCCGCAATTAACTCAAATTACCTAGTGATGTAAACCTCCATCAACAGCATGCAGTGATCTCCAGCCTTATTTAGGGAGCAGAACATCAGCATTACGTTGGTGATTCATGTAAACTACTTTTGCAGAGTAGAAAAGACGGACAAAGCCTGGTTACTGACTACTGTGCTACACTGATTGTCAGTTAACCTGGAAGTGAACTGCCACTTTGTATTTACTGCTATACCTTATAGTGATTAATTTTACCCATACAATAAGCTGAATATGAAATCCTTTGTTATTCAAAGAGTTTGCTCTTTAGATGACATTCAAGATACAGAGGAAATTCATTTGTCAGACATGAGCTTCTTAAGTTGTTTGGTTGTGATGGTTTCTATGAAGTTGACTAATTCTTCAAAACAAATAATAATCATATAAATCTATGAAATGTAGATAAACTGCCACAGGCAGACATACACGACCTCTGCTCCAAACCAGTCCCTCACATGACAGAGTGCAAAATATAATCAATGGAAAATGTGATTCAGTGAGCACTCGCATCTTTTTCACACTCATTGGGCTAAATACACCTGTACTTTCTGCATGCAGTGCAATAGTACCATTTTTTCCCTTAATATTAGTCATGTGCTGATTACAATACTTCATTATAGTTTATTTTTATTTATTTATTGCATTTGTTGTCTGGGAGAGTCTAACTGGACAACAGTATACCCTTTTCAGCGGAAGTCAGGTCATCATATTAAAATTCAGACTGATTGATTTATATCAAATCATGTTGTACAGGAAATAGGAGTGTTAAATCCTTTGAAGCATTTGAATGTTTCTAAATCCATGAATGCAGTGTCTGGTCGGGGATGGGGGAATCATTGTACAAACATTTAAAATATGACTACAGAGGAAAGACATCTCAGAAATAATGTGCAGAAGTATTTTTGTTTTACACACTGACCTTCTGATACCTGGAACACCTTTTCTATAGACACTGCTGAACCCAAAAAAATTGGTAGAAAATTCAAAAATTCCATAGTATGAACACAAGTTTTTTCTAACACCCAGCAGAAATGCATTTACTGCACAAAGTAATCATCAGATGAGGTGAGCTAAATGGTCCCTATCTTCCATTTCTAAGATTTCTTAAGCAGGATTGCTTTCACTGCTAGCAGTTGCACATTGTTTGTTCTGCCAGTATTTTATACCCAGTACAGTAATTGTAAATTTAGAGATAACTAATTATCCCTAGTGGTCTTTAAAATAGCAACATTTCTGGCCCTAGGACAAGTGCGTGAACATGTTATGCTTTGCACAACACTTACAATGTGTTTGCAAGCCATTTTAATTGTGATGTTATATGCAGTATAAGCGAGTAATTCAGAAATACTCTGCAAGTGCCTGGACCTGGTCACCATGGAGAAATATGAAGGGGGAATCTATCATTCCACAGCCATGAGAGAAGCAACAAAAAGGGAAAGAACAGAAGGAGGAGGGGGTCTATTGTACTTGCTCTACTAAGGATGTGACCGAGGTGGCTTGATTTTCTTTCAAACATCTACTGAGATATGACAAGGCAACTAATTGTAATGACACTTATACGGACATGACAAGAAGCAATGAAGGTTTTTGACTGGCTTCTTGATGGCTACCAGAACATGACAAGGAGTGTTCTATTGTAATGGTGCTGCTACAGGGTAAAACGACAAGTTGAGGGGGGTTGAAAGAAAAATTACATGGGTGGGGGTTCTACTGTACTTGCCATGCAAACAGTTACAACTGGGGATAAAGTTAGGAGGGAAGGACTACAGGTGTCAATTTGCTTATATACAGCTACTTGTGTCATGACAAGAGGAAATAGGAAGGAATATTATATTTACTGTTTCTGTAGTTGAGTACTGACAGGCTTTACTCTAAATGGCCATAGCACACACTACGGACTTACACAATCTCATCAAAGTGTAACCTATTTATTTAACATTTGTTTAGCGGGAAAGTCTGACTTGGAACAAAGCCAATTTTCAGCAGTTGCCTGGGGAGAAATGCTCCAGATGCATTTTTTTTTTATAACGTGGGAGAAAAACGGAAATTCGCCTGAATGCAGGGAGGACATGCAGACTCTGCACAGAAGACACCCCAGCCAAGAATCGAACCAGAGAACCTCTTGCTGTGAGGTGACAATGCTACCGCTGCACCACTGCGTCGTCCACCATAAGAATCTATAAGAGTTTATACCAGAAGAAATAGCAATCAAGTCTTGAAATGCTCCTCCACCCAATTCTTTATGATTCTGGCCACATATTACAGGCAGCCTAATGCAAAAAAAAAAAAAAAAAAGGGATTCTGCATGAAACTAACCCTTAATCAACATCAAGCCCCCTCAGCAACAGAGAACACATTAATATCCTTGAAAGAAATAAGCTGAGTATTATATCACATGCCCTCCTTTAGCATATAAAAGCAATATTAACATGGTCATTCAAAAATACTGACTAAAGTAAACCCACTGTTTTCAAAATGTACCCAAGTTCTGCTACTTGCCTCAGTGCAGGTTAACACATCTTTTCTTTTCTGTCCTACACCATCTTCCATAGGCATCCTTAAGCCCCTGCTTCAAACATCACTCCACCATTCCTTTAGGAATTCAAGCTGATGTTCCTCAACTTTCCTCATATACATTTCCTTACATCAGTCTTGTATCATTACATGTCCAGTTGTCATGTGTGTCAATGACAGTGTCCTTTACAGTAAAAGCACTTCCATCTTCACTCCTCTACTTTTGCCCTCTAAAATCATGCTGTAATTAATGCTTCTCATACCCAACAAACTATTTTCTTCTTCTTCTCCTGACCCTCCACAAGATCATCCCTCCTAGCAGGAAATTTCACCAAATTTCCCTGCAAAACTTTTTCTTTTTGTATTAAAATACCAGCTGTTATCTATTCCACCTTGCAAGTCCCATTAGCTCTCAAAGGATAGTGGCCACTCCATCTGTAACCAATGCACCAATCTAGGTGACATCACCAAACATGTTAAAGTTTCTCCGAAGTGTGATATTTGATGGATACATGCTAAAATGACTTGCTGTAGCACTAAACAGTCTGGCAAAGCAATCACTTTCTGGGTTTCCCAAGACAGTTGCCTCCAGGTTTAAAAAAAATTCAAACTACCCTTCATTTCTTAATAAAACTCAGCAATCACCTATAACACAGCTATGGTAAACTGACATATGCATAACATCTGAAAATATTTTACCCAAATAACTACTGTACAAAAACACATTTATTCTTTTGAGAGGCTGACTGTCCAGTCTATACTTTTCCCCATTCAAATCCATCTAGGTGATGTTCACCTGAACCCTGGTGCCCCTATAACTGTAACACATACATATCAGTAACGCATCAGCAAAGCTCTGAACTGTTATGATTTAGGCATAGCTCCTCCTAAATTTATTGGATTTCTTTAGATTTTCCTTATAAAGCTAAGACCTGTATAGGGTATATGCATTACTAAATATTTGAAATAAGGCTATACAAAGACTCATTGTCAATAACTAGATAAGGTCTCGTATCTAAAGATCTTCTTTATAAAACTTATTCCTCTTGCTGTACTATGATTTTTATATTCAGAGATTGAGAGATATGGCATTAGATAACAGACACAGCTTAAAATATGACTATTAGATATAAACAACTGTTGAACTACCCTAGAATCCTATGTGCTGTTTCAGTAACCACAAATCTTCACCATTACAGAAACGTGACAAAGACCATTCTTTTCCCAATACTCATGTCAGACAAAACTATACAATAACTGCCAACTGCAAACCCGAAAATGGGACGGAGGTGGAGTTCTCCTACTTATTAAAAGGAGATAATAAACTGCTTACTCACCAGCCAAACAAAGCTAATGTTATAATAGTTGATGGCAAAACAGGATTGCAACAAAAGTGATCTTAGTTGGAACAATTTTCTGCACATAGGAATAGCATATTATATGACTACCCACATCAATAACTGCACTTGACAAATTATTTTTATATCTTCTGAGAGAACATCATTAAATAATATACTCCGACACTGTACTGCTCTTGGTGTAACCTATAACTAAAGCTATGCCTTAGTTCAATAAGATTACAACAGGCAGTGAACATGCTGGGACACTAAACCCACACCCAGGAAATGACTCCCTTCTTGTCTTGGTCATATGCAGCATCTCCCATCAATGTACTAAAGGCTTAGAATGTACTAACATAACTATTAAACCAAGTACTGCAAGTTACCAATAACCAGTCCTGTCACTCTAATCATTCAGAGCAATCAAAAGACCCATACCTGAATTCAAAGAAACATAACTTCATAACTGGCTGAACACCATTAATTAGAATACATTATATAATGAAACAGACCCCAGGAAAGCCTACTCTTGCTTCATAGATCAATTCTCTCTCTCATATATTCTGACGCAGTGGTTAGCATTGTTGCCTCACAGCAAGAGGTTCTCCGGCTTGATTCTCAGGTAGGGTGCCTTCTTTGCAGTGTCTGCATGTCCTCCCTGCATTCATGTGGCTTCCCTCCAGGTACTCCTGTTTGCTCCCACATCACAAAGACGTGCATCTGGAGCATTTCTCCTGAGCCTCAGCTTAAAATTGGCTCATTCCAAGTTGGACTTTCCCAGGAAACAAATGTTAATATATAATCTTTTGTTTCCCCAAATCACTAGAAGACTAAAGGGAAAATGATGTATTGGTTGTTTTTTTTTTTCTAAGCCTTTCTGATATCAAAGATCACACCAATTTATATAGGTTCATAGGTAGGTACTAGGCTATCTGCCCGAGGGCATTTATAAGCCTAGCCAGAGTGTGTCAGCTTTTGCCTCCCCATTGATTAACTGATCCCCTGTCAAGCAAAGCCAAGGAAGTGATCCCAGGGGTGTATTTTCTGGTACCCATCTACACGTCAAGGTTTCTCTTGAAGAGTGTTAGTGAGGGGCTCTACCTAATAAAGTTTGGAATTTTGTTCCAAGGCATGGGGAGTCTCTGTGACAGGAATCTATCCCTCCAGCATGTTCTATTTATTGTTGTGGCGAGGTTTAGCTCACCAGAGCGTGTGGCTCGCAGTGACTTGGATTTCTTTAGGTGGAGCATGTCCATCAATTCTGAGTTGGACATGGCTTTGTAAGTCAGGCAGATATCACCTCTGAGTAAGCGATATGCCACTGAGTACAACCGGAGTTTTTTCAGTCGGGCTGCATAGAACATATGTTTGAGGCTAGTAATCTTCTTTGTGAGGTACTTTTGTGGTCTTTCCAGCTGTTGGAAGTGTCTTGTGAGGTACATCCCAAATGGGGCATTGTATTCTATGATGGGGCTAAATGAGTGACGAGTAGAGGGGCACTATAACCTCTTTATTTCTAGATGCGAACCATTTAGTAATTAGATGGGCCACATAGAAGGATTTCCTAACTACTTTGGCAATATGATTGTCAAAGGAGAGATTACTATCTACCTGCATCCCTAGATCTCTTATTACCTCTTCTGTATCAAGGGGGCTGCCACCTATGTGGCAATTCGTGGATGTTTTGTTTTTCCCAAATGGGATGACTATACATATTTTGGCATTTAGCCATATCAATATTAGAAATACTGCAGAACCACAACCAATGTAATAAAACAACATATCCTAGAAAAAAAATAAAACTTGCCCGAATACCCCAGCCAAGATAATTCTGTCAGGAAATTAAAACTTTACCAGTCACATAGCCTAGAATTCACCATGTGCTACTGACTATAAATCATACCCAACAACCTCTCTAAAAGAAGCAAACAATAATCACAATCATGGCTCCCTCAGGCCAAACAACTTGCCTTCCAAAACGCACTAATATTTTTAAAAACAGAATGTCAGAATAAAGACGGTCTGCAAAACAAGTTTAAAAAAAAAGACTTGTAAACTAGACAAATCTACAGAGGTCAAAGACTGTAAACTGTACACATCCTTCCCTTTCTTTACAGACAGCTCAGTCAAGCCACTAAATTATATTTTTACCTCTTTCAGCAGGATTCATAATTGTTCCTCTCTATAAACTGCACCCAGAATGCACATTACATGTACACACACACACATTTTATATATTTCACACAGACACACACACACATAGACAGACACTTTTCAACACTGCTTCAGAAATTGTTTCTTCAGAATAACTGCTCTATACTTGGCCACTAACATTATTTACAATAATATGAATGGTGCACAATTCCCAGTCAATGTCTTTAATTGATATCTCTAGGGTATTCAAATAAAATAAATACCTAAACATTGGAACTACCACTAAGTGGCCTCACAATTGTTGGTCAAACTGAATTCCCAGGCCTCTGTTGGTACTACCTTATCACTAGAAGATATTCACGGTGGTGTATTCCAGGGCTTAGTATTAGATCCACTTCTGTTTTCCTAGTTTATCAATAACATCATCAATGTACCCCCTCTGAACTTCATATATTATTCAAAACATCATACAATATTCAGATGGCAAATACAAGTTAATGGAAAAAATTGGAAAAAATTACAAACTACCTTTACAGTGTTTTAGAACAGGGTCAACAAAAAAACTAATTAACATCAATAAATCAGGAATAATTCTGCATGCCATCCCACAACAAATATACCCACCTCCGTCAAGTAACTACTTCTCACAAGAAAACCTAATTCCCAGTGTCTGTGAACAGCAGTGCCTTGGCTTGGCACTTTATCTTCACATATCTTAAGGCTTACGCAGAAAATATGGTACAAGGAACTACACTGCATGTTATAGAGTTGTTACCCATTTGCCCCACAGGTCATAAATGCAATAGCAAGAAACATCTTAATTCCCAAAATGGAGTACAGCCTTTTGTATTACTTATTGACCATCTGATCCAGCACTGTGACCTGCAACAAAACTTAATTGACTTCCTGTTTCCAGAAGAACCAGTTTACTCTTAAGGACACAATTCTTAAAAAAAAAACATTAAACTCAAGTACTGTTTATTCTGAATTATAATTTCTTTGGAAGGCATAGACGGCTACTTCCTATCTGGTAGTACTAAAGATAGCCGTTGGAAAAACAAACAGAAATAGCTTTCTCCAAAATAGGCTGATCTACATAGAACAAAATTCCCAGAGACGTCAGAAACAAATACCATTAAAGCCTTTAAAACATGGTTAAGGAAGACACTCATAAAAGAAAACATATTCAGTAGAGGAGAACCCAATTTTTTCAAAGCTCACTTTTCAATTATAAATTGAAACTACAGAAATGGTTATCCATGTCTGCACATCTATGTGAAATCAGCAAACAGATGTTAAATAAGTACAAACTATAAAAATGCAAAAATATGTTAAAAACACTTTTAAAATACACCAAATCTTTTGTACATTTCTTTTCTGTTGTTTCTTTGTAACCTCAACCTGTTCTACAATTTAACAGTTGACCTTTCAGATTTATACCACCATTTCAATTTTTTTTAATTTTGCTAGGCTGGGTCATGGCTGAAAAGGGACAGTTGTCAAGACCACCTCCCCCTATTAACAACCAAACAAAAACAACCATCACTTCATGGTTCCAGCTACTTGCTGTTAGAGTGTGCTCTACAGCAGTATTTCATTTTTCACAAAATGATAAAAATGAGTGTAAAACTAATATTACATGTTGGAAAAGTAAAACAGATAAAAACTTTACAGTTGTACATGATAAAACTCCTACTATGGGGCAAGTAAATGGCAGTCTGGTAAATAGCAGTGTTGCTCTATCAGATGGGTTATATTACATCTGTGGTAAATATGCTTATAAATGGTTACCAAAGGGATGGGATGGCACCTGTTATATAGGATTAGTGGTACCAGCAATGCATCATGTAAAAGAGTTACCAAAAAAAAACATTAAAAATACAAAAAAGAAAAGGGATATATTACCTGTAATTAAAAGTCCAGAAAATCCAGTAGACACCTTAGATACATCACGTATATATCATCAAAATCTTGATTATATTAAATTAAAAGATATGGATTTAGGAGATTATGTAATCTCTGGAGCAGGTGTTTTCCCTTGGTACGGGGCTGCAAAAGCCATCTGGGAGCTGAAAAAACTATCTAAACTAGTTGAGGTATTGGCAAATGCCACTTTCAATGCAGTCCTTGACATTACTGTCAAAATGACAGCAATACAAACTATGGTTTTGCAAAATCGAATGGCATTAAATTACATATTAGCATCACAAAGGGGTATGTGTGCTTTAATAGGAGAACAATGTTGTACCTTTATTCCAGACAAAACAGAATCTGTAAAAGCACATTTAAAAGTGATTGTACAAGTGTCTCAACATACTAGAAAAAAATGGAATGATGACTGGAGTGAATGGTTTAGTAATCTATTTACAGGATGGACAGAAAAAAATCACTGTATTTTTAATTTCTTTTATTGTTATTGTAATGCTTGGTTGCATATTATTTACATGTATTAAAGTCTGCTTAGCAAAAGCTAGTCAAGTTACTGTTGTTAATTGTCATAATAAAAAGTATTATCAAATAATGCTGAATTTATTTCTCTAGTTTAAAATAAAAAAAAGGAATTGTTAGTGTGTGCTCAACAATATACTAAGATTGAAAGTAACTTTGCTACAATTATGCAACATAAATAAGGTACAAGATAAAGCTTGCTTAAATGTAGAAATATAGTTTAGTAATATGTAATCAGCATCCATACTAAATTACCATGGCTTGGAAAAGGACTCTGCTGAATGGACATTTTTCCCTTACAGACTTAAAAACAGGATGTATGCAAGAGCAAAAATGCAAAATCTGCTTTTAAAGAATGGACAATGACACTGTGACAATGTGTTTCCTCAAAAATATGTTTTTCTGCATGGAAAACAGGACATGTTTATCAGCATTGGCAGAAGAACAGATGTTCTTATACAAAGATCCAAATAGAATACAGGATGTTCACACTGTCAGAAAAGCTGGTCTCTTACAATGTGTTTCCTCAAAAACATGTTTTTCTGCATGGACAACAGGACACTTATCAGCATTGGTAAAAGAACAGATGTTCTTGTACAAAGATCCAAATAGAATACAGGATGTTCGCACTGTCAGAAAAGATGGTCTCTTACAAGACATTCTTAAACAAGGAAGCTTAGTATTGTTTCTACAGGATGAGCAATTCTAACAAAGATCCAAATAGAATACAGGATGTTCACACTGTCAGAAAAGCTAGTCTCTTACAAGACATTCTTAAACAAGGAAGTTTAGTATTGTTTCTACAGGATGAGCAATTCTCCAAAATAGAATATCAAGAGAAAATGTATATGTTTATGCATGACTAAAAGTGTATATAAAGAGCTGTATAAATCCAGTTATATTAGAGGTATGGTAGGGACTCATTTGTCCTGAGGTAAATGTTACATCTCTCACATCATCTGTACTATATGAAAAGTAAAGTTAAAACAGTACTTTAAGCTGCAATGTTAGTACGTTTGGTTTATTATAAAAAGTTATTTGTTATTGCTCTAAAGTTGATGCTGCAAAGTATATTCTCTCATCAGTGTATATTCTGCAAGTTTCTGTATGCAACAGACTGTGAATGCAAATATAACCAGACTTTGAATTTTAGCAGAATCCAGCCAGCAAGACTGAGTGTCTTAAGAAGACTTCAAATCCATCACACCAAGCTCTATATAATTTTTCACTTGCCTCTATCTCATTTTAGGTCCCATGTCTACACCTTATTTCTTTTTCAGTCTCATGTACTGCACAGTGTCAAGGTCCTGTTGAAGTTCAGATATGCTTTACCCATTGGGCTGTCTCTGTTTAGAACAGCAGTGGTGACCCAGTCATACAAATACATCACTGGACCAACAAAGAAGCTATCTTCTAAATGAAATCATGGGATTGTCCATTTTCAAGACACAAAGCATTCAGAAATGTACCCGTCTACCCCCACAGAATTGTTTTACTGTTGTCTTTAGATGGGAGTGATGCTAACGGAACTATAAATGATATGATATTATATACATACACACATTTTGATGTCACTACCACCAATGTTTCTAAAATTATATATTCACCTCCTGATTTAAACCTTTGGGGTGCAAAGCATCATAATTCAATACTGGTCTCAATCCCAGCTCTAACATTCTGGCTTTAAATTTTCCACCCTAGAAAGAAATGGATTATCAATGTCACAATTTCACTGTAATATATGTTAACTTACACCATAAATTTAAATATTTGCCATGCTTTTCCATGACCTACATTGCCAAGTACATCCCCATATAACTAATTTACTGTTGCCACCTTCAATAAATTATACTTCCAACATTATTTTACCATTTTCATAATATGCCATATTTTCATAATATGCCATATATTCCTTCATATATCATGTCCCTTGTCATTGTACAAAATCTCTTGCAAAATTTTGACTTAAAATATTGTAAATCTTCAGCTTTATGTAACTGGTCTCCATTTTTATATCTTTCTTCTGTCCCATCTTATATATAAAAACGTTATCACTGCTTCACATAATTAATCTTTAAACCTTTTCAGTCATCCATTCATTTTATACCCCCAAAATACTGATTTTTACTTTGACATTCTACATCCACTTCTTCCAACATTACCAACTTCATGATCATTTTTTCAACAATCCTGTTTTTCTCTATAATCTGACAGTCTACATGCTTTTTCTGCACTATCTTCCTTTCTTATAAATCTGTTTACTATATGCCACCACCATCTCTTTAATTTCTACATGTTTACTCAGACTTTACCCATTCTTTTCTTTTAATCTACACAATTTACTAAGTTCCTGCTATCCCAAAGAACAGTAGCACCTATTCCTTTCAGCCCATCGAGAACATTTCTGTATAAATCTTTATCTTGTTGCTATTCTTTTCATAAGCTTCCCATTTTTGTCATCTATTCCATCGTGCTTTTTCCTTAACATGTTCTTGTACCACTGCATTACTAGACTGTACTCAACTCATTTCTGCTTCTTTCTCAACTTTCAAAAGCATGTTTTTATATTTTTTTTTATACTTAACTCTCTGCTTTGGCCATGTGAAATAGAAATCTTTCATTGTATAATTTTCAAACCAGAATTTTTTTTTGCTCCATCAGTTTATCAGACTTAATAAATTTGCCTGTTAATCTTTCTGAAACCTGTCCTTCCTTTATTGCAAGCATGCTGCCCATGGTGATGGATATATTGTAAATGTTGACATCTTTTCTACTTCCCTGTATCTAGTGCAGCTTTTGAGTTACTAATATATTAATCAGTCTAAGGCTTTCTATTACTCTTCTGTACCTCAGTGATATTTCTTGTATATCTTTCCATATTTCATTACTTTTCTGCAGACTTTTATAACGTGTCTAGTGGCTCCTACTTTCTAAGATTACTGTTAAAAGAGTATAACCATATTCATATTAAATATTGCAAACTTCTTTAACTCCTAAAACACACGTACTATCTCCCCATCATCTGTGTTAAGTATATATCATAATCACACTGGTATATTCCTACTGTCTTACATCACATATAAATATTCTAAATGTTACTATAAGCATTCCATTTGTACATAGTTCTGCGTGAAAATGTACCAGACAGAATAGTTGGTTGCATTACAAACTGGTGAAGATGGTTATATGGTGTTGGAAGAAGAAGATGCAACTTCTAATGGAACAAGTATCTGCATAATACAAACAATTGTTTTTCATCATTATTTAACTGCTTATTGTACTTTTTTTTGTAAAAAACCTTATATCTTCTAAAACAAATTGTGTCAGCAGTAACAATTCACCACCATCCACACACTAGTAAATGCATAATCTCAGTCTTCATACCCTGTACATTAACAGCTACTATTATATTATCTTTTCATTTTTGTATCTTTATTCACACTCATCTGTATTGTTCTTTTTGTTACCACATTTTCAGTGGAAGTTGCATCTTTATCTAATAACTCAGAATCTTCCTCTGTTATTTGTAATACTGCATACTTGTTTTTAATTTCTGTCTGGTGTATTATTGTCTCTTCCCCCAAACAATCTTATTTCATTACTCAATTCCACTTTAGATCCAACAGCATCATCACTTTCAATATTTTCATAATTTAACTGAAACTCATTATTGTAATTCTCAGTTTCATCATTAATTAGTTCTTGCAACATTTTCATTTTCTTGTGCATTTACAGTTTGTATAAGCTATCACAGTTTGCAATAAATGGCAATAAAACCAGAAGTGCCCTTCTCAATTACATTTGCTAAACATAAATTGACAGTCTTTAAGCAAATGTTCTTATTCTGCATATCGAGAATCTTTCCTTCTAGCAAGTCATGTATTAAACATGTCTCCACAAACGTGTTCATGGCCTTTCTTAATACTCACACAGCCCCTCACCCATTTAAAGTCAGAGCACTTGGAAAATAAACCAGCTTTCCTAAGTGTCTTCCAAAGATGCACGTATCCCTTTTCACAATCCATATTTCCTTTCAACTAAATGTTTTTTCTACCATGAACGGCATAGCAGTAAAATTTTCCAATTCTTCCTGAGTGCTCTCTATGGTTTGACACTGTGCCACTGACTTAACTTTAAATGTGCAAACAAAAAATAATGAGCATGCTGTGTTTATGGGCCTCACAACTTCCACACTCACTCACAAATGTACCTGTTAACTAAAACATTTCAAACAGGATTTCATAAAACCCAGTACACTAAAGAATGCACACCACCTCCTGGGAACCCAACTAGAATAATTCTTTTATCTAAAAAAACATTCCCAATAAATTGGGAATCCAGGTTTTCCTCCACATGAGCTTTCACTTGCTCACAGGAAAATTTTACTGCCACCACTGTTGTGTAAGACAGCACTACCAACAATGCAGTCTCAAATGGTGCACACTCAATCTGCTTCTCACTATCTGTACTACTGACTCCCTCCTTACCAGGCATAGAACTGTCATTTGAAATGGACACTTCCAGAACTGCTGCAGTCTCATTACTTACTTCAGCTTCATTATTGCCCCCAGCTGACATTATACACTCTTCTATAGGGGTCACTCTAGGTCATTGTCTGTTCATCCTTGGGTTTCTTTTCCTCATTTATTCACACTATCTTCCAAGTCCATCTTAAACTGCACATTATTTACATAAACCTCAGCAGCAACATTGTCATTAGCATCTCCACTCTTTTCCATGCTTGTATCCATCAGATTGAGGTTTCTCACTATTTCAGCTGTGAGCCCTTTAGTGCTCTCTGTCAAGAATTTCCCAGTGCTCTAGCCAAATTTCCCCTAGTAAGTGTGAACACTACCTTGGGTCTGCACTGAAAAGAGGTTGTTGGCCCAGTGGGACTAACCTGCTCAAAAAAGTGAAAATAAAAAGTAAACTTCTCAAGATATGTTTAGGTCCAGCCTTGTGACATTTGTGTACTTCATACTGAAGACAGCAACTCTGCTATGCTTATTCAAGAAGAGAGAACAAAAAAATCCAGGGAACTACAGATCTATTAACTTAAAAGGAGTGGCAGGGAAAGTCAACTAGAGACTACTGAAGTGAATATGTCAGGTGTTTACAGAGGGCAACAGTCTCCAGGATAGAAATCAATATGGATTTCAAGTCAGGAGGAGTTGCTAGTCAATCCTGATGCAACTTTGATTGGATTACAGGTGAACTTGACAGGGTAGTGCAACTAAATGGAGTCCAACTACATTCCAGAGAGGCTTTAAAAATTGGTGACACACAGAGATCAGACAGGAAAAGTGGAAAGATTGGGAGGGTAAGACCAAGTCTGAGGAACCGGATTGCTGAAAGAGTGAATAGTTGACAAAGAGGGTTGTGGGAAAAGGGATAATGTCAGGAATTAGGAAAATGACTAGTGGAGCACTCCGGGGGGGGGGGGTCTGTCATTTAACCATTACTCTATACTACATCATCTCAGACATATCTGGGGTAACAGAGAACACAAGAAGCCTTTTGCTGGAAGAGTCTACCAATGGATTTGGTAAGACTGAACAACTGAGCAGAAAGGTAACAGCTGACTTTCAGTGCAAACAATTGCAATCTATGTACTTGGGGCACAACAACCTTACTGCATGATGTATCAACTGGGGTAATATAACCAATTGCAGCAGATCAAGAAAAGGGTCTGGTAGTGTTGATCACACCTGGACTGGACCACTGGGAGCAGAGTAAGAGGACAGGGGAAGCAGTAAAAAGAATGTTGGGGTATTCCTCAAGGGGACAGATTTCAGAAGCTAAGAGGCAATATTTTCATCCTACAGGGCCTTAATCAGACAACATGTGGAGTACTGCATGCAGTTCTAGAAAATACAAGGAAAACATCAGGCTGCTACAGTTCCAGAGGAAATGCACCAGAAAGATCCATGGTATAGAGTAGAAAGGGTATGACTGGGGATCTACAGATTTTCCTCACTTGAGATCTCAAGGCACAAGAGGGCATGATATTGGTGTAAAAGGTCATGCCGAGGAAACAAGAAGAGGTAATTCTGAACAGGAAGTACAGAGGGAGTAGGATTGAGCACAAAAGACATTTGAGACCAACTATTCTCTGCTTTTCTGAAAAGTATTTTTTCAAAGAGAGGATTAATGACCATTTGGGATGAACTATCACAATGGATGGTGGAGAGGAAATACACAGAAGCAGTCAAAAGGGGTTGAGACAAGTGGAAAAAGGAGAAAATGTTGGGATGATGGGAAAAACAATGTTAAGGCAATTAAAATGGCAGACTTCATTGTTCCTTTCTGCCTTTAATCAAGTGCAATATTAGATTCAAAAATCAGTACTAGGCTAATTGCCCATGTGGGCTATTTTAAGCCTAGCCAGTTACCCCATTTGAAAGTCAAACCCTGCACCTTGTGTTTGTAAGGTAGCACATTAACCATTATGCCAACTTCCAAGATGAAAGGTTAATATCGGTGGCCCAAGACAGTGGACTACGTATGCAATGGTTTACAAAAGCCTATTGAACATGTGGGAGAAACAGACAAATGTAGGTTTTGTAAAACAGAACTGGAAACAGTTGCACACCTCGTTGCTGGTTGTGACATACTAATGGCAGGAGAACTGTATACTGAAAGGCATAATAATGTAGCAAGACTGTTGCACTGGGGGATTGTTCAAACATTATAATATTGAAGTAGCTGAAAAACACTGGAAAAATGAGCCAGAAAGCATCATAGAAAATGATGAAGCCTGCATCACATGGGATCACCCATTAGCAACAGTTCAAATGAAAGATGCAAGAAAATCAGATATAGTGGTCCATGAAAAGACAAAAGTAGCATTGATCATTGAAATTGCTGCACCCAATGACTACAATGTCTTGCGTAGAGAGAGACATCAGTATTTGCATGTAGAAATGAGAGCAACGTGGAAGAAAGATACCCAGACAGTTCCAGTAGTAGGAGCAACAGGTCTTATAAAAAGGAATCTACAATCACATTTAGATATGTCACAGATACATGCAACTCCATATGAATTGTAGGAGGATTCATTACTGGGCACACTGCAGGTGCTGCGAAGAGCACTTCTGGCTAACATCAAAGATCGAAACAACACTACTTTCATAACCTTTAACTATACTTTGACTTAGGAATGGGTTCCATTCCTTTTATGGCATCAGAAACCCAAAAACTTAGAGAAATTAAAAGAGTGCAACCAACTTCCCAACTCAGTCAACTTCCCAACAAATTGGGTGATGAAAACACCTGTGGGTGAACAACAGGCATTATGAGGGACTTACTCTCTTGTCTCTGAATATATTCCCTTGTTTCTACCTTGCTCACTATTTATATTGGTTAACAGAGTCAATAGCTGTCAGTTTCCACATGTTTTCACTTTGGTTTCACCTCAGCTTCTGCTCTGTATCACAATGGAGGCACGCTGAAAATGATTTAGTGTGTCTTAATTCTCTCTCTCTCTGTCACCCTGCACTGATTCCTGTAATGCTCTGGCTGCTGAATGAGCTTAGGTTTATCAATCACTGTCTGGGCCTCATCCCTCTTCCCCACAGAGCCAACTTATTCCTCCATCAGTGTTGGGAATTTCCATTGCTCATTGCCCATCTCCCCATCTGCTCCAGTAGCATTAACCAGCTGGATAACATTTGCACTTGAACCCTGATGATCTATTTATATCACACAATGTATCATCTTGTCACAAGCCCTCTGATCTTTCACATTTAAATTACCATTGCTATTTCTTTCCACACTTTCATTTTTTCTCTTGTTACAGAATTTCATGTCTTTACACCTTCCCTTATGCAATTCTACAGTACAGCCATATCAAAACTCTGTCATATTTCCATATTTCTCAGTGTATTTACCACAGACTGAAGCCTGCAATAAAGACCCGTTTTTTTCAAAACTTATGCCCTTGTTGTACTCCAGATCAACAATTTAGGAATCATGAAACTGTGTGACAAAAAGGCCTCACGGACACCAATGACTGGTGCCAGAACCATGGCCTTAAGCTCAATGCCAAAAAGTGCATTGTCATTCCCTTGGGGAAAAATTTGGTGCCCTTGAACTACCAGATAGGCACCAAAGGTATGATAATGAGACTTGGGGACACACGTTAACAGCAACCTCTCCTTTGATGACCACATTACCACCGTCACATCTCATTACAAAAGATTTCTCATTCAAGAAGAAAGAAGTCATAATACCGCTCTACTTTTCCCTCATTAGACCTATTATAGAATACAACACCTCATTTGGTATGTACCTCACTAGACACCTACAACAACTGAAAGGCCACAAAAATACCTCACTAAGAGGATCTTAGGCCTTAGACACATGCCCTATATGGATAGACTCAAAAAACTCCAGCTATACTCTGTCTCTTATCACCTGCTTAGAGGCGATCTCTGCTTGACCTACAAAGCCATGTCTGACCCAGAGCTGCTAGATATGGTACATCTAATGAAATCTAAATCCCTCCATGCCACACGCTCCAGGGACTTAAACCTCATTACCGCAATAAACAGAACATGCTGGAGGGACAGGTTCCTAACCCAGAGGCTTCCCATATTCTGGAACATACTTCCCATTCATGTCAAGCAGAGCACTTCACTGGCCCACTTTAAGAGAAATCTTGACGAGTGGATGGGCAATAGAAGTTCACCCCATGGATCACTTCAGTGGCCTTGCTTGACAGGATCAGTGGGAACTAACTTTGGGCGGCATGATGCAAGAGAATCTTCTTGGGCTAGGCTTATATAGGCTCCGGGGCCATTAGCCTAGTACACACCTATGAACCTATGATGTCCATTGCCGAGTGTTTATAGCATTATTGCATCATATGCATATCAAATCAAGGTCAGGGCTCATCACTTTCCATTGATTCAGGCTTCCATCAGTGCTTCGACACGTGGATCCCAGAATTTCCCATACACTGTTATGTATTAAGCCTTGCGTGACTTTCAGATTTCTTCCTCTTTGCTTACCTACTAATCTTGCACTTGGCTCTTTGTACGCCATGGCCTCCCTTCCTTCACCCTACCCCACCCAAAAAACTATCTTCTTAATTTACTCTTTTTTCTGTTCCTCATCACGGTACATTTTATCTTGCCCAAATATACGCCGTCACCTCCATATCCTTCACTCTTCTTGCACATCTAGTCAGTTATTTCTTGGGTTCAGAAATTCAACATACTTTGGGTTATTTTCTAGGTAGTTTTTCAAATGTAAATTTTGCCAAGTATAATCATCATTTCAATAATGAATTTAAATTATATCTGCTTTAGATATGATGGTGTCATATATTTGGGAAATCAACACATTTTTGCATTGACATATAACACTAAAAAAATCAAATGCAGTGTGCAGATGACTTTTTATCCAAATTGTTAGTTTTGTAAGACGTTAAATTACATGCATTACTTCTGGTCTTATCCCTTTCATTAAACCATTTTCTCTTATTCTATTTTCCTAGCATCTGAGCTCTTGCTACTCTGTTATGGGGAAGAGGATCCCCAAGTTTATTTTAAAGGGACACTTGCAATCTTCTTTCCAGTCCAATGTTCAGAATCTCATTCCCACCATATTTACATGTACACACAGGCAAAGTACGATGCCCATGATCCCCCACTTCTTTCCACAGCCACAGTCCTACTGGTTGCAATAATCGGAGAGGTTCCCAGCTTTCATTTTTGCATTTCCCATACATGGCATGGCAGAACTTTTGAGATCAATGAACTTCCTTATCTCCCCCAAAAACTGAGCCATTATCTTCCCCATTCCATTGTTTTTACTTAACAGCTCCACGCCATCATGACCAGCTCATCACCCCCTACTGATCACAGTTACCCCCTTCTGTTCCTCTGCCGTACATCTTGGTCCTCTCTATAATGTCCTGCCACTGTCTGCTGTGTGTACTACTCATACTGTTCAAGGTCACATTCATCTGCCTTTCCTGTACCCCACTATTCCACAAACCCTCCTAGATACCATCTTCGAGAAAATGTATCTTCTAAAAATACAAACGAATCCAAATTTCCACAGCCACCATCTGAACATGTTTCTCCTTCCTCTAAACTCCACCTTCTTCTGCATCGCTGATCCTGTTTACACCTGACCATTCTGCTGGATCACATGGTTAGAGTGCTAGGCCTCACTCATCTCATTACTGAGCCATCCTCAACTGTTTACATAGTTGAGGTATTTTGCTCACCTAGGCTGTGTAGATGCAGGGGTTGCTTATGATTTTTTTTTTAACTTTTCCAAAAGATATAGAGGTTACTAAAATGAATTCATACATTAGACTCTTGCATTTTATAATTTAGTGAAGGTTAAAATTAACCTAAGGAAATTGGTAACTTGATGGTTTTGAAGTCTAATAAATAAACAGAGCAAACAGTCTGATAGCATAAAATATGGGTAAGCCACTTCAAATTCCCAATTACCTGAAAGCACTGTCTGGCTAATTGACTTGCTTAAGGTCACACAGTAATCAAGTGAAGGTAAAAAGATTCAAACCCTGCACTCTTGGCAAAAGTAGCAGCTCATTAATAAGTCTAAGTTTTAACTGACTATTAGTCTCAAAAAATTACAGGCTAATAAACATGCTTTTTAGGTTTAGTCAAATATTCTAGAAACTGCTGCTTCAATAGTTAAATGACTATACAGAGACTGGATAGTTTTTAATGAGCATTCACACTGGGTTTAAAAAACAACACATACAGATATGTTCTTGTGAAATTGTTAAGAACTTGCCCTAGCACTTTGCATTTATTTTTATTTAAAATCAACATGAAAATACTTCACATTCAAAGTTACCATCTGTTTAAAATTTCAGAAACCCATTAAACCTGTGATAGAATATATGAAGTACATTGTACTCTTGGCATCATATTTAATGAAGTGCTACCTTCCTAGTTATTTGTTTGTATATCCTTTATAGTCAACTTATTAGGTGACTAATTTTTCTGGTAAATCCAAACTTCCATGCTTTCAAAGTGTGACAGGCATATTTTCTTTAAAATATAGAGAATTATAAAAAAAGGCTCTTTACTTAAGAGTCTCAAAACATGCATCATTTCAAATCAGACATCTATGTAATGTCTTTAAAATCTCATACAGCTTTTGAGATGTTGGCCTAAGGGATACTAGTCTTTATAGGATTCAGAGAAAAAAAAGTTTTTAACTTGGGCTCTAAACTTTGCTGCATCCTTTTAAGTAAGTTGAATGTACACTAATGTTTACCAGCACTACTGCTGTCTGACAATACCTTTATCTTTGAATTGCATTCATAACTTCATGTGTTTTGACACACTTAACTATCAGCAGAGACTGCTGCAAATAAAACTTTTTTCCCCTGCAGTGATTAGTTGCTGTTATGTGCATCCTTTGCTAACTATTCTTTTAGTTTTTAGATTGCTAATGAGTCCATAGTATTGTAAACACATTTAAGGTTTTATTAGCAATGTTTCCCTAAGTGCCAACATTAAGGATTATGACTGGGTCTTAGATCATAGACAACTCACTTGTATGTTTAAGACATGGACACCAAGAAATTCTTCTTGACAGCACAGAGGAGACCTGACCATAATGCTTTGCACCATATGGAGCTTTACTTGCTCCATGTACTACTAGGTAAAGAAAAAGAAGTGTCAGACTTCAGTGTCTTATAGTTTGAAAAGCAGCAAACACTTGATGTTAGCAAATAAGCAAACAGGAGTGGTGTCCCTCTGAGAATGCAATGGATTTAAAAGGTGTTAGATACTTAAATATTCTTTTCTGCCATATTTTGTAGCAGATCAAACAGTTTTAAAGCTATTTAGCTTTTGCGCTGCTCTGTGGTGAATAAAACGGACTTCTGTTTGACTTTAGGAGGAGAGAGGGGGTGGAGTTAAACACCTCTAAGCACTGCTGAGCTCGAGTCTCACTCTACATTCCCAGATGACCTACCCACATCTACAACTCCACCCTCTCTCCTCCTACATTCCCAGATGACCTACCCACATCTACAACTCCACCCTCTCTCCTCCTACATTCCCAGATGACCTACCCACATCTACAACTCCACCCTCTCTCCTCCTACATTCCCAGATGACCTACCCACATCTACAACTCCATCCTCTCTCCTCCTACATTCCCAGATCACATACTCACATCTAAAACCCTCCTCTCGAATCTCCCAAGAACAAGTCCTTAAAGCACTTTCCAAGGCCAAAAGCATTGTTTCTGTGGGGTGAGAAAACATACCAGACTGCCTACTGACCAGCCTGAAATAGGACCTGTTAAACCCCCTACAGAGGCTATTCAATATCAGTCTCCAAACAGGCTTTACACCAGATGAATGGAGAACAGCAACACTCAGCCTCCCTACACAAAGGTGGAGCACTAACAAACCCACAAAATTAAGACCCACAAGTCTGATCAACCTCATCTGTAAAACTATTGAGAACACTATGGAATTAATGTAACTGCAATCTCTTCACCCAAGCTAGTTCAATTTAGTCAAGGGCAGAGCCTACCTGATTAACCCGGTTGACTTCAATAAGGTTACTGAAACAATGGATGAAGAAAAAAAAAAAGCAGTACACACATTACAGATCTAGACCTCACAAAGAAGTTAAATATCTACAATAAACAAATGTGGGATGGTTATCTCTCCCAGCTAAACATTAATCCCTATATAAACTAATTGGATAACAATGTGGTGAGGTTTAGATCCCTGGAGCATGTGGCTCGAGGGGATATGGTTTTCTTTAGGTGGAGCATGTCCATCAATTCTGGGTTGGACATGGCCTTGTATGTCAGGCAGTGATCACCTCTGAGTAGGCGGTATGCAACTGAGTACAGCTGGAGTTTCTTCAGTCGAGCTGCATTGGCCATCTGCTTGAGGCCAGTGGATCCTCTTGGTGAGATACTTCTGTTGTCTTTCCAGTTGTTGCAGGTGTCTTGTAAGGTACATCCCAAATGGGGCATTGTACTCTATGATGGTCTGATGAGTGATGTGTAGAAGGGCCCAATGACCTCTTTTGATCGGGATGCAAACCCTTTTGGTGGGCCACATAGTAGGATTTTCTAACCACTTTGTCAATGTGATTATCAAAGGAGAGGTTACTATCTATTTGGGTCCCCAGATCCCTTATTACATCTTCCATATTTAGGGGGCTACTACCAATGGGATAGTTTGGGGGTACTTTGTTTTTTCCAAAGGGGATGACTATACACTTTTTGGCATTTAGCTTGAGGCCATGGTTTTGACACAGAGTATCTGTCTCAGTGAGACCCTTTTGGAGGATGTCTGTGTCAGCCGGAGAGTCATTTATAGCCCCTAGTTCGCAGTTATCTGTGAACTTGGTCAGCAACAGTCCTCCTGTGCTTGCCTGTACCTCTGAGAAGTATATGCTGAACAGGAGGGGTTCTAGGACTGAGCCCTGGGGAATGCCACTTGTAACCGGTTTAGAGTCAGACCTAGCTCCCGCAACTCTTACCATGTGGGTTTTGTCCTTGAGCCAGTTGGCAACCCATCTCGTGACGTAGGGGTTTATATTCAGGCTGGTGAGCTTGTCTGTAATACCTGACTGGGGAATGGTGTCGAAGCCCTTTGCGAGGTCTAGGTAGGCTGTGTGGACCTTTCCCTCATCTACAGCCTTGGTAACTGTCTCAAAGAAGTCCACCAGGTTTAGGAGGCATGATCTACCCTTAATGCCTAACTGGGTAGGGTCCAGTGTTTGGAGGTTCTCAGTATCTCTGTTAATGAGATCCATGATGATGTGCACTATGGTGGTGGCAAGAGCCTTGGCCAGTATTCAAAAGTCCAAGGGTGACAGGTGCAAGCCATCTCTAGCAAAACAGCATGGCTTGTCGAACAGGTCATTCCAGGCTGACAGACACTGGATCCCCTTTGAATAACAACAATTGTTGAAAGTGATAATTTTTTTCTCTATACCATGGTATCATTCTTGGTGAGGGCAGGTTGCTACTCAGGGTCAGGGTCATACTGGCCTGGGCTAGGTGATCAGAGAGCTCCTCCATGTCTCTTTTCATGTAGTCCAGGGAGGTACAGCTCAGGTCACTCACACTAACATGGACAATGACAGAGTCATACTTGTACTTGTTCTGGAGTGACCTGAGTGCTTGTGTTATGTGGCGGATCCTGGCACCCAACAGGCAGCTAACAGTAACCTTCTCCTTGTTCAGCCTAGTAACCTTCTCCTTGTTCAGCCTAGTGAGTGGGATGTCAGTGTGCCTGACTATAGAGTCACCTAGTACTAGTATGTTGGGTATGTTTTTTTGCCTTAAGGGTTGTGATAGCATGGCACACTGGTTTTGTGAAGTATGTGTTTCATGGTTTGTGTTGGGGGGTGGAGGTTGCTTGGATGTCTGCTTTGGAGGTTTCTGTTGCTTTTGCAGATTTTTATTTAGAGCTTCTGAGTATGTTTTTGTGCATTTATGTGCATTTTGCCAGTGCTGGTTTCATAGATCTATGTGAGACTGGTGGTGTGATGCAAGTAATTCCCTTCTCCTCTTGATTGCCTGGTCCAGTCTTGGGTTGAGAGTGCTTAGCCTCCAGTTTGGCTGTATAATTGCATCTCTCACATGTATTAGTATTTGGTGGAAGGAGGAAAGGGTTGTCTGTGTACATGATGCAATTGTAACATTGCCTCAAAATGCCCAGATTCACCAGTTGGACCAGAGAGTACACCTGAAACTGCCCTTTGGACATGCCTGGATAGGTAGAGTGAACTGTTTTACTGACTGGCTGGTAAGGTCGAATAGAGAGCCTTGTCCTTCTCTTCAGTATAGGGGGTCTAGTGCTAAGGTTTATTAGTGCTTGCTATGAGTTTTGAGCAAGTGCCGGGATGAGAAGTGAATGGTTTGATCGCTTAAGTTGAATGTTTGTCTAGTTCCAAGGGAAAAAATGAAGAGTAGACCGAGAATAGTTATACCCTAGCTAACTGACGCTGCCATACAGACAACATGTGCCAAAAACTGATTTGTTAGTTAGGGACCTGGGAATTTACATAGGCAGTGTGTCATGAAATCACCATACATCATGCATCCACTATTGTAAGAAAGTATTTTATTTGCACAGCTTATTAGTAAGGATATGGTGTCTAGGTCTAGGTGTGATCATTTTACTGTATTTGGCACTTATTAGACTAAGTGGAGTATGAAGCCTTCTTTGATATGTACCTTTCCAAACACTAAACATGAATGACCACAACACTTTCTCACCAAGAAAAACATTAAGGGTCTAAATCGTAGCAATTACACTGACCATCACAAAGCCTTGCTCTTGTCAGTACCATGCAGGCTACTCGGGGGTGATTCTCTGCCTCATGTATAGACCCTCAGCAAACCCTACCCTCTCCCCCTCAATTGCCCATCCGCAAGTCCAGTGGTAGAATAAACAATCACTCAAAAGATCTTAATCTCTCCTGCAACATTAACAGAATATGTTGGAGGGATAGATAAGTATCACACAGAATACCCCTGGTTTGGAATAGTCTTCCCCTTCACATTAAGAAAAGTACTTCCCTTACTGTATTCAGTCCGGATCAATAGATGGGAAACCACAAATTCATCCCAGGTTTGGTACCCTTGTCCTTTATGTATGGTGGTAACATGTAAAATATCCTGCTCAGCTCTGAATTATTCGTAGTTAATTACAAGGGCTAAAAACTTTGTCGGAATGCAGGGCTATGCTTCTAAAAATCCTAACATATCAATAGCCCAAGTACCTATTAACCCTTTGGATATATATGAAAAAAGGTGCTTAACAAGGCTGAACTTTTTCCTGTAGTTTCATTGTGTAACTAGAACCCTCTGTGCACTACAATATTATTTAATGTGTGTAATCAGCGTAATTCATTTTTGTATATTATGCTTTATGTCTGGGTTGGGGCTGTAAAAGGCCACGGATCCTATCCACTTGCATGTTTAAAAAGTAAATAAACAAGACAAGACAGAGGAAAGTGTCATGTACTACATGAAACTAAGATTACATTGTAATTTTTGACCTACAGTAAGTTATTCTACAAGTATAAGTAACCCAAATGAAATGAATGAAACATGCACTTGGATTTAAACAGCACAACAAATCCTTTTCTGAGCTTGTGATTTAGCACTTACAAACATGATTTACACTGGGTTATAGCCTAAATTAACCAGCTACCTACTAACACGTCCAGACATCAGTCTCAAACATACTCTTCGGGATAGTGTTGTCCAAACAATCCCGCACTAAACTGGCAAATAAACAGAAATTTGGTTCACTATCAATGAAAATACTCAATTAAATAGGGAATAAAACTAAACTTCTCAGTGAAGAGTATAAACAGAATCTACTTGGGGGTTCTGTAACTGTATTTATACTAGATAAGAACTCAGAGCATCTACATAGCCAAGAGAAGGTAAGAGAGACTTGCCAGTACATACAGTGAATTTCTGATTGAGTGTGTGTATGTATGTGTGTGTGTGTGTATTTATATATATATATACACGCACAGAAATTATCATACTGCCGTTCTACCTTTTTCTTTCAATGCATCAACACAGACACACTAAATATAACAGTGAAGGAGGATGTCTAATATTTACCTTGTTGTAACACTGCAATGACTATTAAGAGTGGAAGGTAGCCAAGAGATATTTTTCTCTCTCCCCTCCTATACATCAACAACTCTGTGGTTTCAGATAAGGCTTAAGGGGAAATCACACATCCACCTTATGGTGCAATTAAGTGAATTGCATAGTTTCAGCATTTAAAACAGAAGAACGTAAGGCACGTTATGTCTGCCCTGTTATGAAAACAGTACTATTTTTCCAAACTAAAACAGTACAACAAAATTACAGGAGCCAGTATCTCATCATTCTACTCCATAACAGGTACAGTGACCTGTTTACAGAAGTATAACTGGGTTACCTCTGAAGGTTCGACTCAAGATATCTACAATATCACTAGATACAGAAACAAGCTATACCATTAATATGAAGTCCTGCATGTTTCCCAGCGTCATACATCATATTTTCAAGTAAAGTCTTGCTCACTTGTTTTGCAATCTCCTTATCCTTTCCTGTTTAAACAATTTACTGTATATTTAGATTGCAAAACAAACACAGAATTCTAAAAAATGCAAATGTAATATTACTGTAAACACAAAAGCTCTATTACTCATATATTTGTTAACGTGGAGAGTAAGAAAGGACATTTTGTGATTAATTCTTAGGATGATACAATACATGCTGCAGTCATTTTAGCACTTGGAACTCTAGCCGAGGTTTGTTTCAGAAACCAGAAACACAGCACTGGCCACTGTATGGTAGCTAATGCAAGAAATTACTAATTTAAATAGCAGGGACTTCCTTTCTTGGTGAAGCAATGCAAGACAAACTCATCAGATGTGCTCTGTAGGACAATCCTTCTGTTCTGGGCCTCTGGTGCAGATTCTTACAACTTTCAAACTCGTGTTCTATATGAAGAACTTGCTGCTTTGGTCTAGCTAGTGTAAGAGTGTCATCCATACTGCTGCATAGCATGTAGTTTATTTTCTGCTGAAAAGGCTGGTATTAACTACAGAAGTAACCAGATTGAGGAATGTTATAAAATAATATAGTATAGAGAAAGACAGCCCTGTTTGTAAATGAGTAGCCAACCAAGTTGTCTTAACAAGTTGCAGTCATGCATATTTATATCTGTCAACAAACAGAAAAAAATTGTTTTTCTCGACGTGTGTGTGTGTGTGTGTGTGTGTGTGTGTGTGTGTGTGTGTGTGTGTGTGTGTGTGTGTGTGTGTGTGTGTGCGTGAGAAAAATGCAAGCAAAACAGAGGCAGCTGTGTTCTAACTTTTTTAATAGCATATTTCTGTATGACTGTGCATGTAATAGGAGATGGGAGATTTAGTAGCAGAGTGTGTGTGTGTTAGCACCTTTGTGGTAATGTTTTCAGTATGAAGGAAAAATTGAGCTAAGGGTCTAGTCTGAGGCCCAGGTACTTTTATTGTGCAACGTTTGGAATGCACTTTCCATTATTACTGTTTAAAACAGAGGAGGGCAGGTAGAAAGTTTCTAAGGGGTAGCAAGAAGTATTACACTTTTTTGCTTAGAATTCAGTAAGTGTGTGTTGCTGAATAAACAAGTGGATAGCAGAGAAACATCCATGAAACTTAAGTTGGAAGGTTTTGTGGGGTTTATTGGAGACTGTCGTGAGGATATCAGTAGCATAAATTACCAGATTATGGCCCTGGAGGTCTAATGTAATGTCATTTATAAAGATGAAAAAAAAACAGGGGTGTATGGACAGAGTCCCGGGGCACTCTGGTGCTCAGTTTTCCATTTTCTAAGAATGTCTTATTTGCTTGTACTTAGAATATTCTGTCTTTTTGGTAGCTATGGAAATAACTGCATTTTCACAGTTTAGTTTATGCAGAGGTTGTGATTAATGGTCTCAAAGGCCTCCAACATGGGTACAGATGAGAGATGAGACTATTTTCATGCTCGATTTACCCCATTACATTATGTAGCCATTTCTGGAGGTTTGCACCCATTTTCAGGTTTGATTTATCCCTTCACATGATTTTTTTCAATCTCCCCACCCATCAAATTATGATTTTAAAGCTTAGTATACATGAAACCAAAACTACACTACCAATATACAAGAAAGAGAACCCATATTATACAGCTCCCCTTTTTCAGAAATAAAAATAAATGACTTTGTGAAGCAGGTTTGGGCAGTATATTGTATTAAAATCTTTGGATTTTACACTGCTGTTCACAGATATGCATATATTTTTGTTACTTGCAGTTTCTTTTAAAATTTGTATTTCTGAGTAGAATCCCATGATCCTATTTTAAGGTAGAAGAGTTGCATGCCATTTGGTATTCAGACTATATGCTAATTAGGTGCCCAAATTTTTGGCCTGACATTCCTGCATTTCAAGGGCCTTTGTACCCATAACCAATGTTTGCAGGTTAAGAGGTATGCTTTGGCCATATTAACAAAAACACCAGCAGATATGAAATCATTGATTACATGGTTTCATCACATATTAGTCGTAGTGGATTGAACAGCAGTGGTAGTGCAAGAGTTTCTAAAGCCATGGTTTGGGTCACAAAGAACGCCATACTTGGTTATGTGTGTTAAAATAACTTTACAAACTCCTCTCAAAATTTTTGTGATAGGACACAAGTTCGATACCAGTTTGAAGTCCCCGTAGATCTGTAGGTTTGGGAACTTTGAGCAGGAGGATTATGGCAGAATGCTTGAATGTTGAGGGACCCTTACCTATAGTGAGTGGTGAATGATAAATTGGAATGTGGTTTGGCATTTCATTCTGATGACAGCTTAAGTAATGTGGGGTGTAGAGTGCTGAATTTGGAGCCAGAAGAAATTTGTTTCCAGAAAAGTTCCTTAGTTTCTTTTACAGTGATGGCAATTAGGTGGGATGGGCCTGCCCGATCCACTAGATGGTATAATCGTGACAGGATGTTACCATTACTGTAAAACAGGGTAGCTGGAAGTAGTGGGGAAAGAGTCAGTAATATCCTTTGTGGTAGAAAGAATGAAAGTCTTCAACTGTTTGAGAAAGTCAGTGCTGTGGAAGCATTTGTTAGATGGGCTGGTGGAGGAGGCGGTAATCTGACCACTTTGGTATTTTCTTTCTTTCCAACATATTTTTGGTTGGGCTGTGAAGGACTGTTGCCTTTGACTTAGGAGGAGGGGTTTTGCACCGTTAGTGGCTATTCTAGATTATTTTCTATGCCTTTTGAATATTTAATGTAGCGGAACACTGCTGGGATTGGATTTCCATGCACTCCAAGCAGAGTCCCTTTGCGTAATTGTTTGCTTAATATTGTCAGCCAGCCAGTAGCATTTCTGTAAGAGTGAGGATGAAAAGGAATACTTGGATATTTGACAGTGTTGTTAAAGTATGACACAGCACAGTCTCTGTCAGAGTAAAGTGGTCTCAAGTCAATGACAGCCAGGACAGCCCCCCTGCACCCCCCACCACCCTACTTAAATATACCAATTAGAGATCGCACTTCAGCACAGAAAAGGGAAATTTTCCCATTCTGCACCGTACAGAGCCGCTGCTTTTCACCTTTGAACTTTTTAAAGTTCGATCATATGGTGTCGACCATATGACATTCGAACTTTAAAAAGTTTGAATAATTAATAGGGACCCATTTCAGGAGGTCCATCCTGGTTTTAAAGGACAAGTAACATAAGCCTGGGCAGTAGACACTGATGGAATTGAACTGAACTTCAATACGAGGACATCATTGCTTTATGTTCGATATTATGGAAGTCTAGGGAGGAGTGATTCTCAGCTGGAATATTTGGCCTGGTAGGATGTCAAATCCTTTGAGGAATATATTAGAAGTGTTTACTGTACAATGTAGAAGGGATACATAAACACACACACATACATACACAGAAATTAACGACAGGAAAGTACACCCCCTGAGAGTACTATTAGCAGTTATCCAGTTAAGATCTCTATTATCTGTGGTTTTAGTTGCCCTGTTTTCTATGATGTTAAGGACTGAACATTGTTTTATTTAATTCCTTTTTTCCTTCTCATTCAGACATCATTTAACTGTCTGGGCTTCCCAGTGCCCTACATCTACACCAGGTCTACCAGTTTATCTCCTTCCCCCTGGGCTTATTCCAGTACTGCTGGGGCAGGTCATGGATCCCAAGGACATTCCTGGGGCATAGATAGGGTTGGACATTGTTTTATAAAAAGCATGGCACCATTTCCAGTCCTATTATCCTAGGTCTATGGTAACTGGCACAGATAAAGTGACAGAGGTCAAAATTATCTTTCAACCAGGTGTCTGAAATAGCAATAATGCATCTCTTCCAAAGATAGCCAGCTTTCTAATACTGTCCATTTGTTATTAATGCTTCATGCACTGATACAGGCAATTTTAGGACTTTGTATAACAGAAAGAGATTAACAGAAGATCAAGAAATACTTGTATGAGTTGTTGGACCTGGGTTAAGCTTAAAGTCCCAGGAAAATTTGGTTATGGTAGAGGTAATACTATTTGATGAGATGGGTAGGAATGTCCAGCAGTGTGACTCTGCCTAACAAAAGGCACTATAGGGGCAGCAAAAGCTTTAGCCAGTATGTGGAAACCTGGTATGAAAGGTGCAAGTCATCCCTGGCAAAACAGGAAGTCTCAACTACCATCTCATCCCAGGCTGACACATACTGTATCCCTTAGAATGACACCAACAACAACAACCTAGCCATTTGTTAAAGCCAATTATCTTGATTTCTAGGCATAATTCTAGGTGCTGGCAAGATAGTACTCAAGACTAGTCTCCTTCCTGCTTCAAACAGGTGCCTAGTAAGTTATATCACTTCTCTCTGCAGGTCTCTTTGGGTATAACGTCTAGGGTCACTGACTGCCACAATGGCAACTACTAGGATGTAATCACTTTTGGCTGGTTTAAGGCCCTTAGGGTCTGCGAGAGAAAAAAGATCCTGAAAAACAGTTTACAGTCAACCTGTTCTTCTCCACTCTGATTTGTGTTGAGTCTAAATGTAGTCACCTATGACTAAAACACATCCCTTGCAGAAACGGTTGACCTTACGGGCATAGATCTGCTTTTCTGGTGGTCCTTTGGTGAGCTGCATGGATTCAGAACTGGATCGTGGTCAAGTGGATCCCTAGGCAAGGTAACAGATTGAGCCCCCCCCCCCCCCCAGAGCAGCTCCTCTTGTGGCAACATCCCCCCTCCCAATTATTCTAGTGTTCCATTACTTGGCTATTTCGCCCCAAGTACTATAAACACTGTTCAAACCTGTCAGTGTGCATACTGTTTGCTTATTTACTTCTACAATGAATACCAATATTGAAATAAAAGTTTTACATTAAAATGTTGCAGCACAAACACGGATAGCCATTTGCTAAACAAACAATACAGTTTCACAATGAAAACAGACTTAGCATGAGCAGTAAACTTCTCTGCCCTTGAAACTCACATTCTTTGAAACAGCATCAAAACCCATATTTAAAGAAAATACATCTGCCCAGTGGAAGATTAAGTTTACATTTGGACTGTTTTCAAACCAAAGGCTCCTTGCACACATTTTAGGGCCATGCATATATGTGTTCTTTGATTCACCTTCCTGGTTGTATTAAATTATATTCGAAACAAACAGTCTCCATGGTGCCCCTCGAAATCTTACAAACCCAGTACGTCAATATACTGGGTGCAAAAACAAATAATGAAAAAACTTCTCTGCGTGGAAGATCTAAAATTCCCTAGAGTTCAGGCACCTAATGAAAACCATACTGTGAATATCCAGCCTAATAACAGGTGGTAGAAGTAAAAGTATGTCTACCACCTGTTACTAGGTTGGATATTCATAGTATAGTTCTTAAGTGCCTTAACTCTAGGGAATCTTAGATCTTCTGCACAGAGAAGGTTCCTCACTATTTATTAAATTATATTCCTTTTATAATACAGCACTATTTGTTAAAATGGGTTTTAAATCTGTAGTTTTGAACATTCTTCCTGTATGTAATAAAACAAAATGTATGAACCAATAATGAGAAAACTACCCATTTCAGAAAATGTCAGCTATTAAAGGCCACTCAAACTTCTACCATTATAACCCACCAATATATCAGTTAATATGCACAATCTCTGCAGAATTAAAAGTCATGCAAATAATTCCACATTAAAGAATTCTGTAACTGAGGAAGAGGTTGCTATTGGTAAACAACTTTAGATTTCAGTGTTTCATCTACTAATTCGGTGCCTGCTGCCTTTGAAGAATTAATAGCCTATGTTACATTAAAAAAAGCTGGTAATATTGCAATACGGAATGACTGGTAAACCAACAAGTTCATAGTTATTAGGCATCTAATACAAAGAAAGACATACTCAGGAGTGCAGAACCCAGTACCCATTTTAAACGAACACATAAATAATCATGACATCAAATTGGCACTGCAATATCAGCACTTCATCTACATGGTGTAGGAGTAGAATCCATAGCTTTCTGCAATGAAGGCAATTATGCTACTAACACTGTTTACAAATTCTACAGCACAAACAGTAACTGTTGTTTGCTAAACAAAACAGTTAGTTGCATATTGTAAACAGACTTAGCATGAGCAACACTAAACTTCTCTTCCATTGAAACACACAATTCCATGAAAATGCACTGAAACTCAAACTCACAATTCCTTCAGCAATCTGGTAGTTGATGTAGATTCAGGCTCTTGTTTCCTGTAGCCAAGTTACAGGGTCAAGCTTGATCAAGTTAATTGACTAACTTGACCCCCTTAACCAGGGCATTACACACCATACCTCTCAACCTCTCAGTGCAGGAAATCTGGACAAAGCCAAAGATCATGGGGATACAATGGTCCAAAAATAGAGACAGATTTTAAATATTGCTATTTTTAACTTAGGATCTGTGTTAGCATGCATTTTCTGAAGGATATAAAGTCTGAAATTCATATATAGATATATGTGTGTGTGTGTGTGTGTGTGTGTGTGTGTGTGTGTGTCATTATTTAGTGACTTCACTCTTCGGTGATTTGCTAGAAAACCACAAATTTTATGAGAGACCAAAATTATGAAGCTAGATGTGGCAATTGTGTGAAAATGTGGACTGTTGAGAGGTATGTTACACACAGACACACACACACACTCACTCTCATACAGCAACAAACGAATGGTTAGTTTAAATTCCATGCATGTGCACACACACCTCCTCTCTCACACAGCAACATATGCACACACACACACCTCACTTTGCTCTCACACACGCACACACTATCTCTCATAAGAAAAGAACAGCTAGTTTAAATTACTCACACACACACACACACACACACACACACACACACACACACTTACACTCTCTCCGTCAATGGAACAGTTGGTTTAGATTCCACATGCAGGTATGGAATGTGTTTATATCCACTTTAGCATGCGTGCGACACATGCATGGTGGTCCTTAAAAGGAAGGGGACTCCACTACCACAGTATTTAGTGTTTTTTGTTTTTTTTTTAATTAACTAAAATGTTAATGTGGAAGCCCCACTGGCAGTGGCCCCACCCCAGCCACGGGGCACTACGTGACTGCCTAGGTCACCTAGTGCTGGATCCAGCTCTGTGTGGATTTACTCCTTCTCCACATGCACATTCTGTGAGTGAGTGTTGCCTTGTGTGTTAGGGGCTAGGATCTTTTAGTTGGTGTCCTTGGATGCCTTAGCAAATTTTTCTTTACAGCCTCAGCGTAAATTATGAGCCTAGTGGTGTGCCGTGATGATGTGATGTTGTGGAGGTATGATGCTTATCAATCAATAGTGGACTAATGCAAGAGGTTTGCCACAATTTTTTTGTTAAATATATTTACATATCTTCCAAGTTATACTATTGATTCACAGAAGCAGTAAACAGTTCGTAAGCATAGGACAGTTGCAGCACTGCTTAGAACACCTAATGTGATCAGGCTGGCCACAGATGGGGTGACAGCAGACTGCTAAGGCATGTTGCCAGGGAGTGAAGGACTTGAGCTCAACATGGTACTCAAAGGTTAGAGGAATACTATTATACTGGACCCTGAAGATTTATGAATGAAGTACTTAGGGTGGTAGTCTTAATTTAGGTTAGTTGTAGCTAATCTAGCAGTGCTTAGTGAAAATAATTAATTCTAACAAGCGTGATGAATAATGATGGTTCACCTATAGATTACTACCTGGGTAGCAGTGCTGGTCTCACCATGGGTGCACACAGCTAGGAGTCAATGATCTTTTGCTCCTTAGCTGACCAGAAGCAAAATAGTGTAGTAGCAGTAGTAGTAGCAGCAGCAGTAGTAGTTGTAGTAGTAGCAGCAGTAGTTGTAGTAACAGCAGTAGTTGTAGTAGTAGTAACAGCAGTAGTTGTAGTAGTAGTAGTAACAGCAGTAGTTGTAGTAGTAGTAACAGCAGTAGTTGTAGTAGTAGCAGCAGTAGTTGTAGTAACAGCAGTAGTAGTAGTAGTAGTAACAGCAGTAGTAGTAGTAGTAGTAACAGCAGTAGTTGTAGTAGTAGTAACAGCAGTAGTAGCAGCAGCAGTAGTATGCTATATATTGCTGGGTTCAGTACACTCGATGTAGGCTTCACATGGTAAATACACTAAATAGCATGTACAGCAAGTTATGCTTGCTTGATCGTGTCTTTCAGTCACAACCACACCCCACACAAACTGTTTAAAATGTTGGGACTTGCAATGCTGAGTCCTGGAGTGGGTGCAGTGGAGACCAATAGGAAATAAATGAGGAATACAAGTAGCCAAATTAAAGAGAAGGGGTCAATTAAGCAGCCCATCTGCCACCTAGGTTGGGGGGGAGTATAGTGTATGAAAGTAACAGATCTTGCTCATAGGCTGCATCACAGAATGGGAAATTGGAATTACTCTGTCTACTATGTAAGCCAAGTAGTGCACGTCTGGATGCTAAGTTGACAGTTAGACTAGAGGAGTGATGGGCTCATTGCACAGCCTTCCTGGCATATAGGCTAGAACAGGTATGAGTGTAGGAGGAAATTCTACGTGGTTAGCTAAGTATCTACATTGAAAAAAGGGTAGGAGGGTCATCTCATAGATACGTTGTGTTGTGGCCGAGTTGTGCAATGAGTAGTTGAGGAAGGAGTGGGAATGGCTGAGTGATTATCCAAGTATAAATGCAACAATATAGGGGTAAACACACCCCTACACATTACACACACACACAAACACAGATACATGCATATAGTGTATTAAATCACAGAACAAAGCTAGTACAGTGATGTGAATTAAAGCAAAAACTGTTATTTATTTGATTAAGAGAAACAGCGTACTGGTTTCACAGCTAATGGCATGAATCAAATATAGAATATTTAATGCCTTCAGAATTACATGATAAGCATCAAATGGTTATGATAAATATTAAGTCCCCCCCATTAGCTGTAATAAATATTTAAGCCTAAAAGATATTTCAATAAACACAGTAGGATTGCCTGTACAGTATATTACATGCCACTGTAAAAAGACATCAAACCAGTATATTATTCCATTTCAATTCACTATACTTGTCATTGACAGATACTTGTATCGCATGAGAAATGCATCAGTTCCAAAAATGTTCATTTAATCTTGGGTCAAATTCATCTCCTTTCCTTAATATGCAATTGTGTGACTTACTTGTTTCTTGTACAAGAACCTACAATCACTCAAATCAATACCAATAAATGTGAATATCACTGTACGGTGAACTGAAGGATATTTGTGCAGTGCCATTGTCTTCATATACCTGTTACTGCACAAGTAAGCCATAATGTATTCTTTAAAGAATTCTGAGGTTTGTTAGACATAGAATAATTTGCATTAACACTGAACCAAAGAAACAGCCTATTGTGTTATTACAAGTGATGTAGGGAAAAGTCGGTAAAAATTGTCAAGTGGTTCACTCACCAAAGACAGAACTGGAACAGTTTTTTCTTGAACTATTGCTAGTATCAACGGCTGAAATTGCAGGAACATCTCACTGAATTGTCCTAAGTGGCTGGTTCACCGCTTTTGTTATTTACTGTGTTATTACAAGTGACTACAGTTCAAATTTCAGAAAAAAAAAAAATCTCTAGGAGGTCCTTGGTTGAGAAGTGTGTGGTATTTAAAACATGTTGACATTTAATGCATCTTTCACAACCCTTACTGTCTCAATGTAAGGAGAACTTATTTTGGTATTCTAGGATTACAGAGACATTTAAAATTGTTGAAATGTTCAGCCGTATTCCTACATTTTCTACATCTAAAAATTACATTATTGTTCAAGATGCTTGGCTAGTACAAGTAAAATTGGCCAATATTTTGCCTTTGCTAATTCTAGAATGAATTTGTTCTGTATGTAGTAACAAACATCAATTTAGAATCAGTACAGACAGTTATAGATTTAGAGATCAGTAAGTCTTCGTCCTCTTTCGGCTTTTCCCGGTTAGGGGTCGCCACAGCAGATCACCTGTCCGCTCAAGATTGGCAGTGGAGTTTTACAGTGTTGAGTTGCCAGCCCAGTGCCCAACCTTCCACAGAAGGCACACACATACACACTCACACCTAGGGCCAATTTAGAGTGTCCAATCCACCTACAGCATGTCTTTGGAATGTGGGAGGAAACCAGAGCACCCAGAGGAAACCCGACCACAGGGAGGACATGCAGACTCCGCACAGAAGGCACCCCAGCTGAGGATCGAACCGGAGAACCTCTTGCTGTGAGGTGGCAATGCTTACTGCTGCACCACCGCGGCCGCCCCAGAGATCAGCAAGTCTAATCATTTCAAATATCCAGTTTTAGTCTAAATTTGTATAATTTTTGCCCTTATGGTATCCGAGTAACAACATGGCATTATCAAAGCTCGTACATTTTTGTAGATGTATTTAACCTGAAAGTACACCATAAATACTAATGCATATTAGACAGCAGTTACTACCTCCCTTAGCAGTTTCATTTAATTGCAAATAACATTCCTTTTTTAATATAAATTATCTTCAATACCAACTCGATAACTTGAAACAAAAAATCTCTGAATTCAAAAGTGCAATGCTCTGAACTATTTAACTAATATTTGAGAGTATGTGCAGCCCCATCCTAAGGGATAAAGAACTTGCATCATGTGTGAAGATGTACCATTGTCAATAATCTGTAATATCACTAACAAAATTAAGGAGGTCAGCAGCTATTTTGTATTCTAGATGCAACTAGAAGTAGCAAATGTTTTAAACATTCAACTAAAATAGCAAATAGATTGTGTTAAGGATCCATTCCCACAAATGGTGAATCCATCTGCAGGTGTTGAATATTTTTGTGTACCTTTGGTAAATCACAAAATATTTGTGGTACAGGATCACATACTACGAACTTGTTTTTAAGTGATGATGAAATAATATTTTCTTGTTCCTCATAACAGAAGACATTTAGACTTCCTGTTTAAATTTAGTAGTAGGATACATGTGTATTCTTAAAGAATAGTTGAGATCTACTGACTGAGAAGCAGATTCACCCATACATTTCAAACTGTCTTTTTTGTAGTATGTCCCTGCTTTGGCCTTATGTTTATGCCCTGTCCCTTGTAAATTTTAAATGTTCTAGTAAATTACAGATGTTTAGTCAGTCAATACTTCCAGACATCAGTTTCAGACTTTGTTATTTAGAAAATACATGTTGATTCAAAACTTATTGTTCTACTAATTTTTTTTACTAAATATTTTTTTATTTAAATAAGATGTCTTAAGAAACATTACATGAAATAAAGATAAATAACATATTTACAATTCTAAAACATTACTAACTTCAAACCATTATATAACTATTTATATTGGTGTCTATGCAAATAACATTGAAATTCTATATTATATAAAGTTAGAAACATAAGATGATATATCTTCTTTGATCTTTGAGTATTTCCAGTACTTTCATCCAAGAGTAATAGTAAGAAGTAGATCTTTTAGTTCTGTTTTTCACTGTTAATATTTCCATGTGAGCAACTGTTATTGATAAATTCTCAAATTCCTTGAATGTAGGAAAAGCCTCATTTTCCCAGTTTTTCCAGAGTATAGTTATGATTTTACGTGAAATTGCCAATAGTGACCATAGGATTTTAGTGTCTTTTTATGGTACACAGTTTGAAATAAGAGAGTTGAATAAAATTAAAGACTTTGTTAATTGAAAATTATCATTATAAACAGTCTGAAAAAAATAGTTAATGGATTTCCAGTACATATTGAGACACATACATTCATAAAAAACATGCTGCCAATCTGCTTTTATCTTGGTATGGCATCTTCAATAGAATACATTTTGGCTAATCTATGTGGTGTATAGAAACTTCTGTGTAGATATCTCCAAGTGAATAATTGCCAGTATTTTGATAATGTAGAAAATTTGGAAGATTTTAGAATATTACTTTTTTCTTCTTCAGTTGGAGGATGGTTGTTTATTAAAGTATAATAATCCCAGCATGATTTTTCATGATAGTTTTTTGTTTTTTTTTAACAATTTTATAGATATTAGACAAATAACCTTTACCCTGATAAGGCTGTTTTGTGATAAGAATAAGGTATTAAATGAGTTTTGGAGCTTCATGTCTAACTGAAGGTTGCATTTGTTCTATTTTATTTATAAGAAAATGCCTTAGATTGTGTAAAAACAACCAATTGTCTTTATTTATATTATAATTATAAATTATCTGTTCAATTGTTAGAATTTTCCCTTTCTCTATAAGTTGATGCCAAAAGAGTAATATTTCTTCTTTAAGTATATTTATTTTAGATATTTGGAATGTATCTAGAATATTTGGTGTAAAAGCTATAGGGAAAATAAGAAAAATCCAAGAATTAATATTTGGTATTTTGTTTATATATGTTTTGAACACTGAAAAAGTGTAGAGCTTATATAGTTTGATGGCAATTTATTAATATTATTCCTTTTCCCTAAAAAATAATATTTTAACATCCATATAAGGCGTGATGGTATTACTATTAAGTTGTCTTGTATGTTATTATAATTGATTTCTATGTAAATCTGCTCATGGGCTTGTTTCCATATAGGTGTGTATGAATTATTTAACTATAGTGTTATGTTTTTAATAACAGATGAGGTAATATATAAATCAATATCTGGTAAATTAATTCCACCAACTTCCCAATCTGGTAAATGTTTATTTAAGGCTATACGGGGTTTATTTGGAAACCATAGAAAATTTAAAATTAGTTTATTGTATCTTTGAATAATATATTTGGGAGGTGGCAATGAAAAATTTTGTATTAAGTATAATATTTTGGGAAATATGATTATTTTAATAAGATATAATCTGTCTGCTGTTGAAAAGATATATTTATTCTAGTAATCAATTGTTTGTTCTATTTTGTCTAGTATTTTATTAAATATTAGAGAATCTGTTAATTCATTGAGTAGATTTATTCCCAGATATAATAATTTACTTTCTGTTACTATATATTTGGAAAATCTTTTGTTTATATTCTACTAACCTTTTGAGTGAATTAAAGTAAACTTTTAAAACTGTCCCTGATTTGGGTCCTTTGTCTCCCCACCCCCAAATTAATTTTGGGTTGTCCAGAATTCTTAAGGAAAAAAGTTGGGTGGTATGTAAGCAATAACATATGGCATAATACTTCCCCACCAATTTTGTCAGTTGAAATTTTATCTACATATACATCATTAAAGCATTTTAAGCTCATTATTTACATTATGACCATACTATTGGACTTCCCTTCAAAATACAATTCTTTCAAAACCAAAATTTCAAATTGTTTTTCCATTGGATGGTAAGGCAGACTGAATGAACGGTGACAAAAATGAAAATTATCTTATGTCAGTCAGATAAAATTTTGTATCATGACAATTGGAAAAAAATACATCATTAACTTTTTGATATTTATCATTAGTGGAATGTGGAACATACTTTAAACTTTACTTCTTCAATTTCAGTTAGAACATTTCCAGAACTATTAATAACTGAATCATTAAAAGTCCTTGGATGAAACTATCTTGTCACATTTATCTCATTTCCAAATCATAGGGGGACTAACCCTGCTGACAAAGTGCAGAACAAATAAAACAAAAATAAAATCATTTATGCCCTGTGAGTACACAGTCCACATTCCATGTCCTTGAATGTCACAGAGGAGCATGTGGTGCATTTTACCATTCCAGGCATGCCTGTGCTCTGTGTATCCACCAGGAGTGCGAGTCTGACATAACAGAAGTAAGACAGTTCAGCTTTTCACAGTATGCCTTTCTACCTGTACATAGCTAAACTGCCTTATTTCAGTTCAATGTGGTCTGCCAAATGGACAGACTTTGACTCAAAGAATTCACCTGTGTTTACTGCCACAGTATTATAATGAGGGTACCTGCTGCTGTGCAGGTTTGCATTGACAAGAGAGTGCCAGCATCACCAGGCCTGTGTTATACAGCAGGTTTACCTGCATCATAGGAGTAAAGAATTTTCTTCAGTGCAACCAAGCAATGTTTAAAAAAATGTACTGGTAAATATGGCTCAGCTCAGCTGCATATTGGCAAGAGATGGCGGAAGCACTGCACTGGCAAGTGCGGCACCATTATGCATTCTAGGATTGCTGCTCCAGAGGTTATGTTGTCAGCTCCAGCTAGTTTTGCAACAGTTCTGCCTTAGTAATCATACAAGTGGGTGCTGGGCTGATTTGCACAGGGAAATCATGATTAAGGCACTGCACTAACATAATGCAGTAGGACTGTACAATCATGTACTATTTTTCTGAATCAAAAAGGGCTTTGCATGCCATTCTAAGGCACACAGGGTTTACGAATAGGGACCTTGACTTTTCATGTGCTTTAGGATGCCTGTAGCCACATACCATTTACAGTGAGCACAGTCGTGTGCTGCTCATTTAACACCAAGCTCTGTCTTAATGTCACATAATTGCCTGCATTTTTGTTTATTATTTATTTATTTTTTTTGCTGTTAACCATTTTTTTAATCATATTACCAGGTGAACTGCTAGTCTTGTGGACTTTTAAATCTCCATTTGCAGATTTTCCTGAAAACTTGCCTATTCGCCCAAGCGGCATTCATCTATGGCTTTTCTCCATGGCTTCAAATTCTCTTAACAGTTTACCACTTAAATCAGTTAATTTCTTATTACCAGTTGCCCAAATTCAGAACCATGCTTCTCAACACAGCAACTTAATGTCTCAATATTGTTTTCGACCCCTTGAATTCTAGTGAAAAGCAAATTGTGTTACTAAAGGACAAAGAAAAATTTCCCTTCTGTATGGCTATAATTTACCTTTTCTACACTGCCATTTTGTCTACCTCCCTCCACCCAACTTTCTTCCAGAAGAAATGGGTTGACTATCTTGATACCTTCCTCACTTGTAACGTGACATTTAAGCCCCTTAACCTTGTGCCCTTAAAGCTTTTTTATGTTAGTGCCACAACCACCAAAAATAAGTTTTATGATTTTCAGCACTAAGTAGCCATAAATGAGGTACTTCAGCAGTGCTGAAAACCTGTTTTAAGCTTGTCATTTGTAATTCAGGACTTTCTATAGACATATGATTTTCAATCAGCACAAAGAAAATGTAGAACATTCCATACCAACTGAAGTTAGCTTTTAAGAATGTACATTGTTTAAAAAAAAACACAACATTGTATACTGCATTTACAAATATTGGGTAAATCTAATTTAGAAAGTGTATCGATATACAAAACAGTAACCCAAGGAAGATGAGCAGTTAGCTAAATTATATCTGATTATATAAAGTCATACAAAGTCTGGTAAATTAAGAGTATACAACTATGAAATGACTATCTTTATTAGAACCCTTTGGTATAAGCAGAAAAAGTATGAAGTAAGTTACTATGTTAGATACATGTTAGTAAAAAAGTTAAAGTCTAAATAGATCACTCTGTACAGAATATATCTGAGTATGTCAGTCATAAGAATAAGTCAAGTACAAATAGTTACTTGTTAGGTGAACAGTAGATGCCCACTCTTCAGTTACAAAATGCTGCATTTGTTTAACTAGGCATGCAGTCTACACAAACTAAATTAGTTTCATCCAACCTAACCTCCACACTTGACAGATCCCATCCAGAGGATAAACATGGCAGGGAAATGTCATTGGTTAGCCTGAATGTAGTGGTGAAAAGCTACTGCTGATTGTGTACCACAAATATAAATACCCTAAACCAGCCTGCAATTGACAAGAGTGACAGGACAATAATAAGCTATAGGTAGTCAAACTTCAACACAGACTGAAGGGAAGAAGTTTAAACTACTGGTATTCCTCCAGGAAATCACAAAAACTACAAGGAATCTGACAAAGAAGTCATCTAGACTACACACTTCACTGTATTCCACACTAACATGGTTAGATTTATACATTTAGCTGTGGACCACGTGTTTAACATGACTATAATTATCAAGTATTAATTACAAAAACTGTTACCTTGCTAGTTGCTTCAATAATTGTATATTAATATTAAATAGTTTATTTATTTCTACATTACATATCATACACAACATGCTGAATGTTTATACATATATATATAAGATATAATAAAAATGCTTTCTTAAAAAACATTTTTCAACACTCAAATGTATGGCATGTTTAACAATTGATAGCATTTTTAGAAATAAATAGTATAAATATATATTTATTTGTATTTAACTAGAAATATGTTTTATCTCTTTGTATATAAACATGTTTTTATTGAACTAAGTATGTATATATTTTTAATGTGTATAGTTTTCACTGTTTTTTTCAACAGTTTTTACATATTTATAGGCATATATATAAATTTAACAGTTTCATATTCACCTCAGGTTTATATATAAATCATATTTATTGTATTTTTGTATTTTTATAACAATTATTTTAAACTAAACTAATATTGATTCAGAGTATATTAAAAGCCTAGGCACATATGCACTTTAGAATGTGACTCAAATAATAGTTTCTGTGCTATTTTAAAACCAAACTATTTTGTTGGGTATACAATTCATTTATTTAAAGCTTGTGCCTTTAAATTTAACATGAGATTGTTTAAATTGTGCAAATGTTATTCAATTCCCAGGTTCAATTAGTTATTCACTTATCAATTAACTTTCAAAAAATTTGTATAAATATCAGAGGCACCTTACATTTAGTATTCTGATGAAGTCTGCATTGGGCAGACGAAAGCGCTAATTCTGTCGAAATTGTTTTATTCTTGTGATTAAAGAACTGCAGGTAAGTCATAGTAGCTTCTCCTAACAACCAAATTACTTACTGTGTTATAAAAAGTGTTCCATTTAAATCATATCTGAAATATTTTGCCCAAGATACTAGACATCTATTTACTTGTGATTTCTGGGAATGATCTTGGCTGCACTGACTGAAGTCCTATTTCAGGGTTAAGATCCTCAGCCTACTTGACAAGCTGATGCACAGAAGAAAAATTAAGCCAAAACAGAAGCCAAGAGTGAGGCATCCAAAAACTGCATTAAATGCAAGGAGGAGAGGTTGCAGCTTTGATTAAGGTACAGGCAGCTTGAGTCTGAATAGTAGATCCAACAGCTGAGAGCACATATGGGAAAAGCAAGTCTGAGTGGTTGATAGCCTGCTTTCAATCTTTTTTTTTTCGGGGGGGGGCATGGGTTTTCTGCCACAGGAGCACCCTTTGATGGTGAATTGAAGGCTAGCTCCAGACACACAATGTTTAGCTGGATCTGCATAAAGGTAGTATATTGTACAACTGCACAAAGAGAAAAAAAGAGTACAGAGTCGTGATTGGGGCTGGCATTTGCATACACTGCCTATGTGACATACAGAGTACAGAGTCATGACTGGGGCTGGCGTTTGCATACACTGCCTATGTGACAGAGTCATGACTGGGGCTGGCGTTTGCATACACTGCCTATGTAACATGTACCCTGTAAAGCACAGCTATCAATAAAAAATACCTTCAAATCTACATGGTTACCTTACACTTAACTCCTGCCTACCACAAATCAAGTCAAAATACAATTCCCAAAAGGTTACTGCCTCCCTAAAACTATGGAATCCCCTTGGGGTGATGGGAAGTGCTATGCCAAGTATGATGGGGAATGAATGTGCTATTAGTCCATCAGGGCAGAAGAGGCAGCCAAACTGGTTGTGATAAGAAATGCATGACAGGTTCAAGCAAGGCCTCAAAAATGATACCATCAAAAAAGCCTGACATTTAAAACCTCAAGTTCAAGCCCAAGTGAAGTAAAATCATTTAGGACCTCCATGTATTTGGTGTCAGACCTTAATCTGCAATTGTCACTGTATTGCCGCATCAGCCTTTGAAAGGCCTGTGCATAAAACCACTGAAGGGGCTTAAGAACTTCCACTGTTCTGTTTACTAATGTTATGAAAAATCTGATTTCTGCAATGCATTTCTTTTTGTTTTAAAACTAAAATGCACTTCTGACTTTTATTATTTTTAACAGGAAAAAAAGTACCTGTACACACAGTCAAAAATTGTTCTGATGTTAGAAAAATGTCTCTACTTTAGTATTCTACCTTACTTCCTTCACTTTGTGACTGATCAAGTTGTTAACAGACATTTATATATAATATTATCATATAGATGTAGTGTGCTTAGTACCTATGTTTAAACGGGGGCATCTTAACCAAATGATTAAGATGCTAAAGAGAAGCAAAGTACAAATGACCCAGGTTTCCTAAAGCAAGGTGGGCTTCCTTCAGGTACTCCATAGCTGCACTTCTGGTTATGGTATACACACACACACACACACACACACACACACACACACACACACACACCCCATTAGATAAATTACTGACAGCATATTATCATCTAAAATCTGACAGATGACTCATTCAGGATCGTTGTTTCTTGAGCCAAGGCTTTCAGAATCATCTTCCATAATTCTAATCCAATTCCCTATAGCAAAGTTAAAAAGGGAAAGGACCCCTGGCTAAATAAAATGAAAGAAATCCTCCCCAAGGCTCTATTGCTAGGCTCCTTGTTCTTTGTTTTTGGTATACAGAAATGGTATGCTAAGCCTTGTACAGTATGCAGACAATGCTACATAATGCACTTATCAACTATGTAGTAGCAAACAAGGTAGATCTTAAAATATTGTTTTGCTATAGTGTAATGTGTAATCTGAGAAAAATAAGACTGATGCTATTGTGTCTAAACTTTTACTCCAAAAATCATTAACTCAATAAAAACAATAAGCAAACAATGAAACAAAGTATGAAGTATTGACATCATATATCCTACAACGTATATTGCATTATTCATTTATTTTAGTTGGACTACTCTGTCTTCCTCCCATCACATGACGGTCTTACAGCAAGGCAAACTATCAGCATGGCACACTAGACAAAGTAAATTAAACTCAAAGTAGGACAGACTTATGGCTGCTAAGTCAACTCTCAACTATCATATGTTTTATATGGTAGGTCTGTTCACTTTTATTGGAGACAAAGAGTTGCCAGCAACTATGAAGTCATTTAAGACAAAGATTTGCCTCTGGATCGCCGGCCTGTATACAGAACTGTCTAGTACAATTCAGCCTAAAGCAGACAAATCTACGTTATGTTCAGTTACTACTTTGTGAAACATTATCATTACACTCTCCATTAAACAGACTTGCATGTACTGCTTATGACACTAGGGTACATGGAGTGTAACCTTCTTGAAAAAACGAAGATGACTAACCTAGCATTCAGTAGGGTGGTCTCCCAACTTCGGGATTATTTCACCTTAGCTACATCTTGTTTTATAGCAGTTGCACTATGAAACACACCCTTAAATATTTAACCCGACATATAATCAGCACCAAAGATGTGGTTGTACCTACCCTACTAATTCAACAAGTCAGCTCACAATTTGTTATCCAGGAAACCAGTCTTTCTTTTCTCATCTTAAACCGATATCTCTAGCTAAAGTCTCTAACATCACATACCCAGTGCTTAGGGCCACGGTTTCCTAATAAAGGTCCATACTAACTTCATGACCACCAGTGTTTTTACAAACCCAGCTGTTCAACCAATCACATTTTTGTCCCAGAGCTCCTTGGATGTCTATATGGTTGTGTGTGTGTGTGGTTGTATGTTAGTTGGGGATTCATTTACCTTCTGTCTACTTCTGTCCATCAGAGAGACAGGGGCCAGACCAAGGGTGAATTTGTGATTTCCCATCCAGTGATCAAGGTTTCTTTCAAACAGCATCAGGGATGAAGTCAGATTCAAGTAGATGGGTAGGAGACGTATAAATCCTACCAGCAGATTTTATTTATGTTGCAGACAAAGTTCACGTCCTTGGATCTAGTGCTTCTGGTGTTGTTTGTCATGTGGATGTTCAATAGATCTATCAGAGCTGGATCCAAGGACACCTTATATGTTAGGCATAAATTGCCTCTCAGTAACCTGGAGACTGAGTGCAAAGATAGGACCTTAAGGCAATCTGTGTAGAACAAGGTATTCATACCTTGGATTCTCCTGGTGAAGAATCTTTGAGGGAGTTCCATCTGTTGCAAGTCCTTGGCTAGGCACATGCCAAAGGGGGCATTGTACTCTGATGGGTATGGTAAGGGCTGAGTGGTTTTATTACTTTCTTGAAGCTGGAAGTCATAGCCTTACTTATGAGTTGGGTGGCAAAGAATGATTTTCTTACCATCTTGACTACATTTTGGTCAAATGCCAGATTATTCTCTACGTTTCCAGATCCCTAACTATTGTGTCAACTGCTAGGAGTGCTTTATCTGTGAAGAAATTAGTTTGGGTAGACACTTTCCCAAGGGCACTATAATGTATTTCTTTGCACCAAGTTTTAAACCACAGTTTTCACAGCAGTCATTTGTGTTAGACCCTCTTGTAAAATGTTGGTGCCATGGGGAATCTATGATGGCTCCCAATTTAAAATAGTCTGTGAACTTGGAGAGCCAGAGGCTTTTGACATTAGCATTGACTTCCAAGAAGTACATACCAAACAGGAGTGGGTCATACTTAGAGCCCTGGTGTACTCCACTGGTGACCAGTCTCTTGGGGAGATGGTCTCACCAATCCTAACTTCTTTGGTCCTATCTATGAGCCACCTGGCAATCCAGTGAGTTATGTAAGGATTGATGCCTAGTTCTGAGGGTTTGTCAGCAATACCCGAGTGAGGTATTGTATCGAATGCCTTAACCAGGTCATGGTAGGTGGTATGCACTATTTTCCCCTCATCCATACCCATGATGACCCTGACAAATAAGTGTACCTGGTTAAGTAGGCAACACCTTTCCTTAAAGCCAAATTGGGGTGAGTCCAGTGTCCATAGGTTGCCAATGACCTTGATCATTTCCATGATAATTCATTCCATGGCTTTGCATGTTAGACTTGTCAGACTGATGGGTCTGTAGTTCCCAGAGTCATTTGGTGGTCCATCCTTATGAAGAGGAATGACCTTTATCATCCTCCATTCACCTGGCATATAACCTGTTTTGAAGCTGTAGCTGAACAGTACCTCAAGTGGTCCTGCTAAGTCATGTTTTAGGCTTTTTAGTAGGCAACTGGGGATATTGTTGGGGCCCATTGAAGCAATATTTTTGGCCTTAGCAAGCACTTCCAGGACTTGCTCCTTGTTGATAGATGGAGAGGGTATATGCTAGAAGGGATTTCACAGGGGGTCATGGGGAGGTGAAATTAAAGTTAAAGTTAAATTTCTCAGCCAGTAGATTTGTTATGTTCCATTGGTTAGTGAAGGCTGTGCCATTTACCACTAAGTTCTGCACACTGTTGAGTATTACTTTTAATATTCCTGAGATAGCTGAAGAAGGCCTTGTGATTGTCCCTAGCCTGGAAGATTAGTTTGATCTTCTAATTGCACTTGATGGACTTTATTAGACCTATTAGTTTCTTATTTAGTTGAATCAGAGAGCTTGTCTCTCGGGCAGTTGCTCTTTCTGATTTTGGCCATGATTTTTTTGTTATATAGCCTGTTAAGGTAAAGATTCCAGTGTGGTTCATTTTTTATGTTAAATTTGGGCTTACTTCTGGTAGGTATGGCAACCTCAATTCAGTCATTTATATGTTTTTACAGTTTTTCTGTAAATAATTCCGCCTAGGTAGCTGTGTTCTCGGAGTTTGTGGGAGCTGTGAATTTTGACTAACCACTGTTTAATAGGAATTATACTAAAGCAAACTACATCCTTACTGCTATGGGTTTAGTTAGGTTTTCTGGGTTGAATTTTATTTCAAAGGAGACCATTTTGAGTTCCAACTTCAACAATGAGGATGTGACACAGGATGGTAACCCTCTCTATACCTCTCAACTTCTTAAGAGCAAGAAATTGGACAACACCATAAATAAAATTGGGACAAAGGCGCAAAAATAGGGACACATTTTAAATATTGCTCTTACAAGCTTAAAAAGTTGATAGAATAACAAGTATTGCATTAGCATTAATTTTCTGAAGGGTATGGAGTCTGAAACTCAATTGTCTGTCATTATTTTCTAACTTCAACCTTTAATGATTTGCCATTACTTTGCCAGAAAAACACAATTTTATGAAAAATGGACCAAAAATATGAGGCACAAATCTGGACATTCTGCAAAAATCTGTACAGTTGAGAGGTATGATTCTCTCTCCCATTATGGTGAGTACTAGGTCCACTAAGTTAGATCCTGTGGATGGAAAGTGCACTATCTGGTCTAGGGTGTTTGTGTCGAAGTCCGGGAAATGCTGTGCCCTTGAATTAGAGGCAGTTTATGTTTCCCAATCTATACAGGGGTAGTTAAAGTCTCCCATGAATAGGATATTTAGTTGAATGGAAAGTACCTGTGCTAGGTCTAGGTAACAGCTGTGAGTTTCATGGGTCAAAGGGTGACCTGTAGCTGGCCAGTAAATTGTAGGGAACCCTGTCTATAGAGACTTGGACATGGATGAACTCAAGGGCATACAACCTTAAGTTGTATTTGCTGCTAACATAGATTGAGATACCTCAAACTTTAGCCCCTGTCTGTGCTGTTGGTCTAAATGTGTCAACAGTACTAAATCCTTCCAATGCAGGAGTTCTTTCTGTGGCTTTAACTCAAGTCTCAGTAACAGCACAGATGTCTACATTCTCCAGAGTGAGGATAGCTTATAGGGTGTGGAGTTCCTTGTTTAGACCCATAGCATTGAGCAGTAATACCTTAAGGTTGCTTTGAGGGTTTTTTTTTTTTTTTTTGCTATGTTGGTGATTTTATCATTTTGACATTACCTAAAAAGGTTGTAAGGGAACAGATAAAGTTATAGCCAATAACCAAAAGCACAGGGGGAACAGATGCAAACTATCCTTGGCAAAGTAAAGTGATTTTTTAACCATGTCTTCCCATTTGGTAGATATTGGATTCCTCTGGAGTGACACAAGAAACTAAGCCAGTTATTAAAATCAGTCATTTTCTGTTCATAATGTGATATCATCCTTGGTGAAGATAGAATGCTGCTTAATGCAAGGCACATACCTGTCTGTGACACACATTCAGAGAGAGAGATCCATAATATCTATTTTCATATCATCCAGTGAGATATGCCTCAGTTTATTTACACCCGCATGAACTATGACCGAACCATATTGGTACCTGTGGTACAGTCACCTGAGTGTTTGTGTGATATTGTAGATCCTAGCACCAGATAGCCAACTAACAGTTATCCTCTCCTTGTCCATCCTGGTGGGGGAGTATTTGTGTATCATACAATAGAATCCCATATGACAACAGTGCCAGGTAAAGTGTTTGCTTGCCTTATGGGCTTTGCTCTTGGGGGGATCATTGGGTGTAGGCTTATATACAATGTTAAGTGTTGCTTTTGGCATGTGCTTTAGTAATTGCTGAGGGTAGGTGTCACAGTTTAATGACTTAGGAGGTCTTTGAGATTTGGAGAGGCTTCTTTTAATTGCCTCAAGATAAGTAGGTCTATGTGTGAAGGATGTAGGGTGTGCGTGTGCGTGTGAGCATGTGTGCACTCCAACCTTGTCTGTAAGTGAGACTTTTGCCTCCAAGGAAGTTATGTATGTACATCTCTCGCATACTGTGTTAGTTTCTTTAAGGATTAAAAGGTTGTCGGAGTACATCAGATAATAGCTACATTTTCTCAGGATGGTCATGTCTACCAAGCTGCCCACAGAGACATTAGGAAATTGCAAATCCATATTATCAGAAACTATAGGTTTGGACTATTATGGTTTAGGGTCTTGATTTTACATGGGTCACCTAAGTGGTGTCTAGGGTGAGGACTAGATGTTAGATACTGCTATGATCTTAATGTTGTATGACACTATCTAGCTGTCCTAAGCTTAGCTCCATGTAAAACCTGTGTTATGGGATGCTGAAAACTAATTCTTGTAACCTTTGTACAATAAATGACCATACATTAAGCTCCTTGCCTCCCAACTCAAACACTTTCAGCCACAAGATAGACGATCCTGGAACTTCTTAATGTAAAAGCACAGTAAAGTGGCTCAGATTAACACCCAATTAAGTCCATAAAAAGCCCTTTGGCTGATGAAACAATCTCACTTTAAGCTTCCTGTGTATTTCCCCAATGCAGACTGACCAGGCTATTTTATTACTGCTGCTAGAATAGCAGTCCCATTGTTCTTATTGTAAAAACACACTGATTAGTTTAGTGAAAAGGTACCAACAAGCTACAAGTAATTGTTACTTTAAGTTCCCTTGAGCGTTTCCCAGCTGGGAGAGACCAGGCTACCTTTCTACTCCCACTAGAATTGCAGCCCCAGCCTTCTTAATGTAAAAACACACTTAAGATACACAAAGGTGAAAAAGGTATAAAAGTAATACATTATGCCACATTTACCCTATAAATATCTTTGCATCTTTCCATGTTACTAATCATGGTAATAATGTCTTCTCAAATTAATTGGTTTATTAGCAGCCAGCTACACAAGTCAGTATTTTATTGGCCTTAATGTTAACTCGTTTCATTAATTCATTATGCCCTCATGGGTTATATAAATGATATTTATGTGATACTCTGTGCAGGTAAACATACATTTAAACAATTGAAAACGAATGCATAAATGTTGTAGCAAATATTTCTGGTTATCTTATTATACACTAGGTATCTAAATATGTTTATTTCAAATGTTTTAAAACACCCACACCTGACATTAACCATTCTTATTTGTAAAACTAGTTGCAAGTCATTGAAATATTTGAGTACTGGTCATTCTTCTCTGGGTTTCAGCGATAATTAGCGGTGTTGCCAGAGCCTATTTCACTAAAGCATGGAATCTAAACCCAGGGTCATAGCTTTGACTCTTATTTTGCAGAACACCACTGAATTTGTCTCATATTTTTGTCCTGTCTCAGACTTTCACATTTTTAGTAACCCTCAAAGATTTACCAGAAAATCAGCCAGCCAATAATGCAAGGCAGAGTTTAATACTGTCAAAGAAAATAAATATTGATGCAAAAACCTGTTCCGCTTTGTATTTTAAGTGAAGTAGAGTAATACTTAAAAATTGTCACTCATTTTGGGCATCTGCCCTGTCATTTTTCATGACTTTTGTGCAAAGAAGCCAAGTGCTTTGTTAAGGGCAGAATACCCTACAGTATCTAAAGTGCAAAGTTTATGCAGTCAGAGAGTTAAATGGCACAGTCCTAGCAGCACTTTGTCACTTGACTACAGTACATACCTACAGATATTACCACGTCTCTCCCTCCCACCACAGGCATCCCTGGCCACTTTTGCAACACACATTGTGTCATTAGTACTAGGATAGATGTTGGCACTAACCTTATAATATATTAAATGGTGTAGTGCTACAACTTATCTTTGTGATCAGGGGTGTAGCTAGGTGTACTCAAATGAGTACATTTTCCTGAGCATTTCTTGGAAACTTTATTTTACAAAGAGCATAGAATGCTTAGAACTTTATGTTTACAGCGTACAGTTATACATAATATTCTAAATATGACAGGAATGCACCTTAAAATACCAAATGTATGCCTATAAGTTACAACGGTGAAATTAATGTGTCCAGTTCCTAGAGCAACAGTCTAAGTGGAGGTATATGTTTAAATGACTGTTGGTGTCTGATATGAAACATTAGGCTTAACTCTTGAGAACAAAATATGAATTTCTGGTTACACTCTTCTGAGATACTAAGTTTGGTATCTTGCAAGCGTAGGGTTACCACCTTTCCAAATGCGCAAAGTGGGACATTTTTTATAGAATCATGAAATGTTGCAGTACAAATCATATCCACAGCCGGTGCAAAGGACAGAACTTCACTTTTTTGCCAAAATAAAAGATTATTCTTGTAGCATTTGCGTTGCTTATGCTAGTTTATATAACATTTACGTGTTTTAGATCCAATATAACTGTTTTATGAAACTATTAAAGAAAGCTTGGGAAATATTTTGAACTAAAATTTCAGGACATTAACCATTTTTTATTTTTTTTTCACAGGACACAATTGCCCAAAGAGGGACAGATGGTAACCCTATGCAAGCGTTGAGTTATTCAATAAAAACGTGTGTTACTACTATCTTCAACAGTCTCCACAGAGGACAAAGACACCTAATTTATACTCCGAACACGTCTCTGCTAAAATACACGAAGCCTAGTTGCTTGCAAACTTGACATGGGAAATAAAATCATTCGGATACACCTTAGATCTTTTGCGTCACTTTACAAGTATGATACCTCGAATTTATCTCCCCAAATTGCAAGAATGGTGCCTTCTTTAGGAAACTTGAAAACATAACTTAAAAGGGTAAATATTTAACAGTACTGAATACTGATCTGCATGTCAGTTTCCGTGAAACAGCCGGTGTTTGTTGCTACCTACTGCTAATGAACTAGTCAGGTGTATAAAGTACTTTAAAATGGCCTGCCCCTGTTAAATCTGCCTTCCTCGGGGACCACTAATACATAGCCCTGCTGGATTACTTGATAATTGACTAATGCCTGCTTTTATTAACCACGTATATGCTCTGGATACAAATGGTCCTTTTCAGTGCTTTGCCAGTCAAAGTGGTAAATACAGGACAGAACAAAACACCTTGTCATGCTGACTCTTGCGCTGATCCACTGGACCGGCAGGTATTTTTACCATCTAAAATCAGTGTACTCCCCGTAACAGAGAGGGAGAGCAACACAATATCAAGATCAGATTACTTTTCCCGAAACAAAGTACCAGCAGTGTTTACCACTGATTTCGCTGTCATTACTGAGCTACTTATCAGTATACAGTTACTGAATAGGATCACTTTCCAACACCGTAGTCCTGGCAAACCAGAGTAAAAGCACCACAGATTGCCTAAAAATGCAAGTTGCCTTAGTTAGCTACAATGTTTCAATGTTTGCGCACGATAAAAAGTGACACATTGTAGCCCTCGTCCATGCCGAAGGGCAAGAGACAGAGCTTAACGTTTGTGTTTATTAGGTTCAAAGCCAAAAATGACTGGGGGGGGGGGGGGCTAAATGCCCCAAATCAGGGCCAGTTTGTAAATATTACAGTGATTCCCTTAAAATGATAGAATAGCTTTTGCATCATTTTGCGCTTTCTGAGTAATAAGCAATATGTAAGTGTAACTGCATTGCCGGCTGAATGAAATCCTCGCTCGGTTGTTTATTTAAAATAAAAACAAGAGACGGAGAAAAATATGAGGAAACATGTGAGGATCTCGGAGAGATATTCAAGGAGAGAATTGCTCTGGGTTAGAGGACAAGGAACGATTTTTACAACAAATAATTAGGACAACGTACAACATACAGTCAATACAAACCACCACCCAATAAGAAAGTCAAATCAAAACTTGTTTTAGTAGTTTACTTTGCAAAAGCTTGAACTTACGGCTGGCACAATAAATCCTCACTCATGTAGGTCTACTCTGTCGGTGTAACTAGGAGTAAAATCCATGCAGCGAGAACCTGTGTCCTGGCAGATTAAAGCAGAAACGAAAGAAGGTTACAAGAAAACGCCTCCTTCCTCCCTTTCCTGAAATGTGCTTTTTTTCGTTACCAAAGGTGTGAATCCCTAACCATACGACTTTTCCACAGGTTAGGTAATGTTCCTTGCTGCAGGGCAGGTGCAGCCCAGTATCGACACACTCCGTATCACCACGTGTAAGACTTAAGTCAGAGAAGAGGAAGGACAGATAGGCAGCCTCTAATAGGGTGCAGGTGAAAACACATTCATTCTGGTAAGATATTGATTTCTAGCACATCTGGGCAAAACATGCTAATTTGCTGCACCTCCGTTCATTACGTTCCATTGGTGCTTCACCAGCTGCAATAATAATAAACTGGTGTGCTGAGTGAGTCCTAAAAATGAAAAGGCACAAATCCCCAAAATGAGCATCTCTGATTGTCACTGAGGGGGTGGAGCCCAAACGGCTTCACAGGAACAAAATCCAGTCCCTGCAACAGAATGTGTGTAGACTTTAGTCGAAATATTTTTTATATACATATATATATATATATATATATATATATATATGATGTGATGAAGCCACTAGATTGCAGCGAAGTCAATTTCTTACACTTTATCAGCATTTGAGCCTCATTTTTTAACCAGCAACTTCAGAATCAGTTTCTGAAGCCACCACCTCAGAAATTGTGCCTTTCTGGCTTGAATAGTATTTATAAATGGTCTACAGTTTCTCAATAAACTTATCTGCACGTCCTAATTCTAAGGAAGACGTTACTTGTTTTAACAAACTTGCTCACGTCAGTCAGGAAATGTTTTCTTTTAATCATTAATGTTGTACGCAGGCATCTCAAAGTACGGTCGTCAATCAGCTCTTTGTACATCACAAATTCATTCAATCGTTCATGTTCCATGCTGTTTTGTATTATGCCTGTAGACAACTGGACACTAGAGGCAGAACCAGTCCAAAGCTGTTAACCTTCCACCTCCAAAATGTCTATTTTATTTTTATTTAGTCTTTGTTAACGGAATTCGTGCCACTAGGTTACTGACTTCCTTTCCGGGGGCACCAATTTTGTATTTATACGCATACCTCTCAACCTCTTAGAGCAACAAAATCTGAACTAAGCCATAAATAATTGGGGGGGGGGGGGGCGCAAAGACCCAAAAATTGGGACACTTTTTAAATACTGCTCTTAGAAAGTTGACAGTTTGCATTAATTAGCATGAATTTTCTAAAGGATATGAAGTCTGAAACCCAAATGTATGTTACTGTTTTCTGACTTCAATCTTCAACGATTTGCTAGAAAACCACACTTTTATGAAAAACAGAGCTAAAATATGAAGCAAAAACCTGCAGTCTGTGAACATCTATACAGCTGCGTACTAGGGGAATTTGGCCATTGCACCAGGGAATATCCACTTGTCTTTTCGATAAATACTGTAGGATCTTTTACAACCAAGTCGTGGGACCTCGGCTTAATGTGTCACCCATAGGACGAATGTTGAAAAAAATAGGCAAAACACCCAATTAAGAAGTGCACCTCATATTTAAAAAGTGCTATTTTATACTGTAATAAGTTATTTTGTTGAACTGATGTGATTCGGTATTATTTACCATGGTTATTAGTTCAAGAACCTCTCAGCAATGAGCATTTGGCAGACACTTTCAATATGAAACGTTCCTTGTAACGAGGAACTCTTGAGAAGTATGAAGCAGTTTTTGGAGATGGACAACAGACGACTTTAGAGGGTCCCCTTTCAAATTGCTGGAACCTTTGTTCTGAGAGACTGCCTTACAGACTATCTGCCAATATACAGAGCTGAGTATATATTTTTTTGGTTATAGAGATTAATTGTTGCTTAGA